>NW_017307008.1:438571-483278 GCF_000935625.1 Nanorana parkeri
CCCCCCCCCCCCCCCCCGTCCGTTTCGCAAGTCAGCGCTGGAGGATCGGAGCGGGGGGGAATCCCTGCCGGGAGCCGTGAATGACAGTCACAGCTCTCTGCAGGGATAGATCGAGAAGTGAGCGAGCGACGGTATGTGTTCGCTCACCTCCCGATCTACTGAGCCGACCTGTGACAGTCTCATTGTCACAGGTCGGCTCAGATTATGAGGCTGAGTGAAAATCACTCACCTCATAGTTCTCCTTTAAAACAGAATGGCAATTGTTTATGATACACGGTGCACCGAGCCAAATAAATGGCATTCCGTTCGGGTTTACATTCACCTTAAATTGTCATTTTTTTCACAACTGTTTGTAATGCACAGATTGGGATTTACCATTAAAAAAAAACAAAAAACAAAAAAAAAGGAAATGGCAACATCTGCCAGTGCAGTCATATTTTCTACAACATATGCTCATTGCCGAAAACTAAAAATAGCTGAGATCAGCACTCATTCGGTATGGTAATGCTTATGTTTAAAAATAAGAAGACATCTGGTCTGGAAAAAGCAATGCCCCGGAATACCCCTGTTTATGTGGAATACACGGGAAGAGTTTTGTAATACAAGAATTCATATTTTCATCGTAGAGATGGCGGTGAGAAGCCGCATCCTGATAAAGAACCAAATCTCCTCCAATTGGTGATAATATCCAACAATCAGTTATAACGTTTGAAGATGAGCTTCAGGGTGACCATCAATTCCCATTATGAATTTCTGTTCCTCGTGTTCAATCAAACGGCCGAAAATATAATAGAAATCGCTCACGGCACAGCGAGGCAAAACATTTTTTCCTTATTGCTGGCAAACTCCAGCTGTCAAATGACAAGTCAGGAATGGTTGTGAATTGCTACAGCTGCCGGTGTGTAAATCAAAGCTTCTGAACTCCGGGGCTCCTCTAGAGGTTGCTAGGAGTTCACGCAGAAGAGACCAGTTGCAGATCTTCTGCCTTAAATGACCATCAATGAGGCCCTTCTCCACGGATCACCAATGTAAGTGGGCATTTTTCCAACTGACCACAAATATAAAGGGGCCCCTTTCCACTGATTACCAACCTAAGAGGACCCTTACCCACTGACCACCAATGTAAGGGGACCCTTACTCACGTACCACCATTGCAAAGATGCCCATCAATAAAAAGGGTTTGTTTTTCCCCCCACTGGCAACCAATGTAAGAGGGGCCCTTCTCTACTGACCACCAATGTTAGTGAACACTTCTCCCACTGACAACCAAAGAAAGGGTCCCATCTCCACTAATGTAAGGGGGCCATACTCCACTGACCAATATTGTAAGGGGACAATTCTTCCACTGACCACCAATGAAAGGGGACAGGTCTCCCACTGACCACCAATGAAAGGGGAACCCTCCAATGACCACCAATGTAAGAGGACCCCTCTCCCACTGACCATCAATGTCAGCGCGCTTGTCTCCACTGACCACCAATGTAAGGGGGACCTTCTCCACTGACCACCAATGTAAGGGGGACCTTCTCCACTGACCACCAATGTCAACAGGCCCTTCTCCACTTAGCACCAATGTAAGGGTGCTATTATCCACTGACCAGCAATGTAAAGGGGCACTTCTCACACTGTCCACTAAAAGAAGGGGCGCCCTTCTCCACTGACTACCAATGTAAGAACACTATGAAGAACACTACAAGGCCCCCATGGTACTGTCTGGTCCACTTACCAAGTGTGAAAATCACTACAAGGTCCCCGTAGTACTGCCCGGTCCATTTAATGGGTATGAAGAACACTACAAGGTCCCCAAGGTACTGCCTGGTCCACTTATCAGGTATGAAGAACACTACAAGGTCCCCATGGTACTGCCTGGTCCCATTACCAGGTATGAAGAACACTACAAGGCCCCCATGGTACTGCCTGGTCCACTTATCAGGTATGAGGAACAATACAAAGGTCCCCATGGTACTGGCCGGTCCACTTAGCAGGTATTAGGAACAATACATGGTCCCCATGGTACTGCCCGTTCCACTTACCAAGTAGAATTTCCAACGGCCACTTCCCAGTAATGACATCCGCTGTCAATGAAGACATTCCCCGTTGCCCCGTAGCAGCCCGTCCCACTGAAGCGCTCAGGCGTGTGGCTCTTCTTCAGGGAACTCTCTTCTTTTTCCATCTGCATTCCGTCGTTTGATATCTTTAGCTTCTTGTGAGCAAATTTTGGATCCAGTTTGAATGGTTGACCTGCAATGAGGAACAACATGCATATAAATCATTGCATTGACCAGTCTCACGGAAGGCGACACATGTAGGTTCTAGTATAAATACCTGAATTTGACTTGGTATTACCATCTTCCAATCCCATCCTCCAAACCCCTCCCTCTCTCATGCAGCAGAATGACAGAGGGAGGGGCGGCATTGGAAAGGTGTGCTGAATCCAAATGTGTTTACAAGGGACATGCTGATGGTAGGAGAGCGCAGAGTAAGCGTGGGAATGGTCTCTCCAGTCTGCTGCTGCTGCTGCTCTTTCACTGTCCAGTCATAAGTTGGGGGTGGAGAGAAGCCCTTAACAGTAAGGGGGTCTTAGCTCTGCTGTTTGGTAGAGCTGTGTGATCATAGGAACGGATGGACAGAAGTGCAAACACATCCGCTTCAAAGCTGAGTCATTTTCTGGTCATCCAGTTCTAAGATTTACATAGCTCTGCCACACAGCACAGTCCTGCCTGGTAAGGAGAAGGCCTTCATTTTTCTCTCGTGCAATTCAGTAACACTTGATTATTTTCGTCCACTAGGCGTCTGGCGTCATTCAACCCGTGTCCTGTGAGCATAGGTTGTACTCGACCCACCTCATCCTCTAATTGGACAGTGAAATGAGAAGCAGCAGCCTGATGAGCTCATCCCTCTGCTGTCTCCTACTATCAGTATACCCATTTTTAGCACTGCAGCACCACTGATTGACTCATCGTACTGCTTCTCCTTCCTACAGTCTACCGTACGGTGGCTGATACAGGACATATTCAGATACATACACCGCTTGCATAAAAAAAAATCCTTCCCGTCCTTTATATCTGCCTGTAGCTCGACTTTCCTAAGCGGTTACATTTTTTTGGGGAAAAAAAATCTACTTACGGCAATAAAGGAAATCCAGATGTTGGATTTTTTTTCGGAAGCCATTCTTATAACATTGTAACAATTTTCTTGTCGCCGTTCCTGTTACGTCAGTGGGGCTTCATGTACATTACGGTATAGCGCGGGGATGACAGTGATACAGCGAGTCTTGAAGGCTCGTCTTATCACCCCATGCATCATACCAGCCTGCCCTTGACAGTGGCAGTTAGAGGATTGAGAAATAAATCAAGCCTGCGGTCTATTTACAGGAACCTCAACAAAACCTATTACATGAGCGTGTTCTCGCGGACGGAGAAGCGGCTTCCTATAAGGAACGGCTTCACCCCCCGTAGAACTTAATAAATAACATGCAACAGACCCAACGAATCCATTCACTGCAGACCTATAGAGGGATCGATGAGCTTTGCTCTTCCATGCTCCTAGGCACGTTATACTCGACCTGTCAGGCTGCTGATCTGAGATTCTTATTGAGTGTTGGGGCTTTTGTAGGAAGCTATTTTAGAAACTGCAACGCGGCCTACTCAGAACGGGGGCAAATTTATGTTTTTTTCTTATAAAAATTGCTAGCAGGTTGAGTTTTATGGCAGCAGAGGCCCTTATAGGCCCCTTCTAGTTATTCATTGGTTGAATGAGCTCACTAAAACAAAATATATACTGGAGCACTAGCAATATATAAATATATAATAAAGGCAATGGAAAGATTTGGATAGAGCGAGGGAGGGTTATAATATACACTAGACTAGACAAAAGGTTTAAAATGTCTGTGCTTTTCTACCTTTTAGAGCAGCAGCTGACACTAAGCAATATATACTTTGCAACAAATGACTCCATATACACAGTGTAGTGCTACGCTGTTTATATAGAATCATATAGTGTATATCATTTTTTTTTGCAATCTGTGTTTGAAATGCACTGGGGTCAAGGGGAAGCTAAAACCAAAACCAAAAGGGTGGTATGAGTGGGGAAGGATGGGCAAGATGGTATGAGTGGGGAAGGATGGGCAGGATGGTATGAGTGGGGAAGGAAGGGCAGGATGGTATGAGTGGGGAAGGAAGGGCAGGATGGTATGAGTGGGGAAGGAAGGGCAGGATGGTATGAGTGGGGAAGGATGGGCAGGATGGTATTAGTGGGGAAGGATGGGCAGGATGGTATGAGTGGGGAAGGATGGGAAGATGGTATGAGTGGGGAAAGAAGGGCAGGGTGGTATGAGTGGGGAAGGATGGGCAGGGTGGTATGAGTGGGGAAGGATGGGCAGGGTGCTATGAAAGGGGAAGGATGAGCAGGGTGGTATGAGTGGGGAAGAATGGGTAAGGTGGTATGAAAGGGGAAGGATGGGCAGGGTGGTTGAAAGGGGAAGTATGGGCAGGGTGGTATGAAAGGGGAAGTATGGGCAGGGTTCTATGAAAAGGGAAGGATGGGCAGGGTGCTATGAAAAGGGAAGGATGGGCAGGGTGCTATGAAAAGGGAAGGATGGGCAGGGTGGTACGGGTGTTGAAGGACGAGCAGGATGCTATAAGTGTGGAAGGATGGGCAGGGTGTAGGAGCGTGGAAAGATGGGCAGTGTGTTATGAGTGAGGAAGGATGGGCAGGGTGGTACGAGTGTGAAAGGATGAGCAGGGTGGTGCGAGTGTGGAAGGATGGGCAGGGTGCTATGAGTGTGGAAGGATGGGCAGGGTGCTAGGAGTGTGGAAAGATGGGCAGGGTGTTATGAGTGAGGAAGGATGGGCAGGGTGCTAGGAGTGTGGAAAGATGGGCAGGGTGGTACGAGTGTGGAAGGATGAGCAGGGTGGTGCGAGTGTAGAAGGATGGGTAGGGTGGTATGAGTGGGGCAGGATAAGCATGGTGGCATGAGTGGGTAAGGATGGGCAGGGTGGTATGAGTGAGGAAGGATAGGCTTTCGAATTGCACTGGGGTCAAGAAGAAGGTAAAACCAAAGAGAACCTGTCACATAAGTAAAATCTGTGAGTAAAACACATATAAGGAAGAGACTAAATGTTTCCTCTCCTGCTGCCCAAAAATGCCACTCCGATGCTGGCAAATCATCCCCATTGTCCGCTGGGAAACCAATACTTCCGGTAGCATCGCTTTTATCCCTCAAAACTATTACTGGTTCTCCCTGCTGACCTCCATGTAGCTACTCCCTTCTGCATAAAGGGTGAGATAAGTAGAAGGAACCAGCAAGAGCTGTGGGGACCAAAGAGATCAAGACTCCCAAAAATGTTCATTTCACAGTGGACTTCACGACATGGGCAGCGGAAGAGGGAAGTATTCAGTCTCTTCTTTACACATATGTGCTTTACTCAGAGATTGTACTTATGTAACGAGATCTCTTTAAGGTGGTTTCTAAGGATGCCAAGGGCTTTTAATAGCACCTAAGGGTCATGGAAGCTCCTTTCACCTATACCGGACATATTCTTGTACTTTACATGTACTTGCATTACGTAACAAAGTCCCTTGAAGGTGGTTTTTGGTGGTTTGTAAGGGCATAATGGGCTTTTAATGGCACCTGAGGGTATCAGAAGCTGCTTTCACCTATCCTGGATCTGTTCTTAGCGTACCAAAAGACGTCCCCCTCATCAACATTTTTCATTTTTTTTTCATAAAGAGAAAAAACAGTGACAAATAATCAAATACACATAAAAAAAGTCTAACTAATACAAAAAATATTAAACAAAAGCAACTCAACTACCCTAAATACACAAAAAAAAAACTCCCTCTAAATGAAAACAATAGTAGAGTAGATACATTTTTTTCAAGCCAATTTCACAAAGTAGCTACAGGAGCTAAATTGAGAGTCTCCAATTTGGTAAAATTTCTCCAGTGGCAACATCGATAATTTCGTGGTGAAATGAATGTAGCCGTAATGACTCAGTTCGTCCCTACGATAATTACACTAGCTGAGGCTTCAATTTACTACGGTAAGGTTTTCTTCCATGTTTTTTGGTCGGACTCCGGCTTCAACATACGCACCTTCCGTGCTTTATAAATAGGTGTGAAAATGGCTGGCAGCATGTGGTGAACCACGGTGAAACAAAACACTATTATTTTCCTAAGAAAGGAAGCGAGGCTTACAAAGAAAGCAGCAGTATGAGGTTTCGATTTAATTCCGAAAGTCTTATGGAATAGCTGCTTCCTCTTACCGGGGGATGGAAATGTACGGTTTAATAGAAGGAGAGCGGGGGGTTTTTTTCTCTCTCTCTGGCACAGTACGTGCAAGATGCTCAATTCCGATTTCCTCTTTATTCCCTTCTGCCGACATTGGAAGATGATTTAACCCATGGTTCATTCAGAAGGATGTAGAAGAGAGCTTCTGAAGACAAAATTTTAGAGTATGGCCGTCAAAATTAAAAATGAAACCATGAGATGTGATTGGGAACTCATGTTTCTTTATTTATGAATACCTGCAATGTACCGGGCCTATCTGCTGCCCGAAATTGACTCTGATTTTGGAAGCACTAGGCCTTCTCCAGTTTCCTGAACTCACCCACATAAACCATATGGTTTAACGTTAGTTACACCTGACCATCACACCTATATGAGCTTGTTGGACATTCAATTCCAAAACCATGGGTGTTATTAAAGAGTTGGCCCCTTCCCATGGCTCTCACAGCCCCCACTCTTTTGGGGAGGTCTTTTGTGGCAACAGGAATTTGTTCCATTTGTGAGGTCAGGTGCTGATGGTGGATGAGAAGATGTGGGTCACCAGCTGTGTTCCAATGCATCCCAAACGTGTTCAGTACGGTTGAGATCAGGGCTCTGTGCAGGACACTCAAGTTCCTCCACCCCAACCTGGACAAACCATGTCTTTATGGAGCTGGCTTTGTACACAGGAGCACCATTTGTGGCTATAATACCCTCCACTCTTCCCTCCACAATTGGCCTTCCAATTCATCCAAAAGGTGTTCAGTAGGATGGAGGTCAGGGGCTTTGTACACCACACTCATGTTCCTGAAGACCAAACTGGTCAAACGTGTCCAGTAGGGTGGCCATTAATATAGAGTTGTCCTACCCCAACAGGGACATTAATATAGAGTTGTTCCCCCCAACATGGCCATTAATATGGAGTCTGTTCTACCTTTGAGGCTATAACATCCTCCACTCTTCTGGGAAGGCTTTCCACAAGATTTTGTAGAGTGCCTGCAGGAATTTGTGAGGTCAGGTACTGATGTTGGATGAGAAGACCTGGCTCACAATCTGCATTCCAATTCATCTCAAAGGTGGTCATAGGGTTGAGGTCAGAAACTGGTGTTGGTTGAGAAGACCTGACTCACAATCCACCATGCCAAATTATCCCAAAGGTGTTCAGAAGGGACGAGGTCAGGGCTCTGTGCAGGACACTCGAGTTCCTCCACACCAAACTGGACACACCATGTCTTTATGGAGCTGGCTTTTTACACTGGGGACGGTTATGGTGGAACAGAGAAGGGCCTTGAGAAGCGGAACAGGACAGCAGAAGCCATTTCTAAATGGACAGCTAAGAGGGGAGCAGAGGTTGTCTGGAGGTGATATAATCTGATTGAGGACACTGACTGCTAAATTACACTATATGACCAGGTTTGTGGACACCTAACCATTACAGCTGACTAAATGGTGGACATCCTTTAAAAATTATTCAGGTGTCTTTATTTAAGGGTCCTGGTAATACTCCATCATACAAAGACATTGTAGACAATTGTGCTCCTCCAGCCTTGTGGTAACAATTTGGCGAAGACCCTTTTCTGTTCCACCATGACTGTCCCCTGTGCACAAAGCTAGCTCCATAAAGACATGGTGTGACCAGACTGTGAAGAAAATTGAAGTTCCCCCACACCAGAGCCCCAACCTCAACGGAACTTAGGAACACCTTATGGAACATAGGTGTTCCATAGGAATTTTTTAGTTTAGGTGCACAAAGTCAGCTCCATCAAGACATGACCAGCTTGGTGTGGAGGAACTGGAGGGATAGCGCAGCCACGAAGGAGGTCTAACTCCATATTAATGGCCATGGTTTTGGAATGGTATCTCCAAAAGGCTTGTATATGTCTGATGGTCAGGTATCCACAAACCTTTGGCCGTATAGTATACATCCTAGAAAATAACGACTTAACAACAAGTTGTGCAAATTAGCCTTCGGGTTATCGCCAAGAAACTGAAGCTGCTACATTTAGCCTGGACATACAGGCATAAATGGGTTCTGGTCATGAGGAGGTTAAGCACAATTAATAAGTATAGCCTCGTGTACTCACTGTTAGTCTTGAGTCTTGCGGGATCACTGTGTCTGCTCCCAGCCTGGTTGATTGCTTTGACTAAAAAGATGTAACGAGTTCCACTCTGAAGCCCATGCACAGTGTAATGGTTCTGCTTGATGTTGGGCACGATCATCCAGCTGTCCATGGAGCTATAAAGACCTGTAAAAGGGGACACAGAGAAAGTGGGGTTAATATAATATTTTCTGGACTATTATAACAATGATATCAATTTAAATCTGAACTCCAGTCAAGCACATTACGTTGCCGCTATTCCTGAATTCCTGACTGAGCTGGTTTGGAAATGATCAGGCTATCAGATGCGTTCACTGCTTGGGCAACAGCGGGCGCCGGCTGTTTTCCGGATACGTTGTTTTTAACTGCACACTTCATATTTCCAGTCATCTCAAGTATCTACGGTCTTCTTTTACGGATATCGCTTGATAAGATAATCCTTAAAGTGCTATGTAATTTGTTAGCTACACCTATCCAGTACGCCGGACATTGGTGACACTGCAGTGCTACTCCCGGATGGTGGTCAGGAAGCTCGAGCTACGACAAGGTCACATTTATTGTTTCTTTTACTCACTAGAGGGAAAATTGCACAGCTGCTTAAGCTGAATGCTTTTTTTTTCCAGGGTTGAAAGATATTTTGTTCTCAATTTCACCAAAATCCTTCACTGATAAACACACTCGACAATCACATGAATGTTCAAAAGCATGGACAGCCTTCCTTATTATTATTATACAGGATTTATAGAGCGCCAACAGTTTGTGCAGTGCTTTACAATATAAGGAAGACATTACAATCACAATACAATTCAAGACAAGATGGTAAGGAGGGCCCTGCCCCTGAGGGCTTACAATCTAAAAGGGAGGGGGAAGTGATACATGAGGAGGTAGCTGTGTGGGGATGAATTGTTTGAGAACGTGATGGTTGAGTGGTTAGGTTGAGGTGGGATAGGCTTCCCTGAAGAGATGAGTCTTTAGTCATCGCGAAAGGTAGTCAGAGTAGGAGATAGATGGACAGGTTGGGGTAAGGAGTTCCAAAGAATTGGAGAGACTCTAGAGAAGTCCTGAAGGCGAGCATGGGATGAGTTGACAAGGGAGCTAGAGAGCAGGAGGTCTTGGGCGGAGCATAGGGAACGGTTAGGGTGATACCTTGAGACAAGGTTGGAGATGTAACCTGGGTCAGAGTTGTGGATGGCTTTGTAAGTGGTTGTTAATAATTTGAATTTTATCTTTTAGGCGATTGGAAGCCAGTGCAGGGATTGGCAGAGGGGGGTTGCATACACTGAGCGGTTGGTCAGGTGGATATGTCTGGCAGCTGCATTCATGATAGACTGAAGGTGGAGGAGCCTGTGTAGTGGAAGGCTTATGAGGAGGGAGTTACAATAGTCGAGATGAGAGATAACAAGTGAGTGGATGAGTCATTTTGCGCTTTCATTGGTGAGGAAGGGGCGTATTTTGGAGATGTTACGAAGGTGAAGGCGGCAGGATTTGGATAGTGATTGGATGTGGGGAAGAAAGGTGAGGTCCGAGTCAAGGATGACACCTAGCACCTTGGCATGGGGGGAGGGTTGGATAGTTGTGTTCTCAATCATGATCGAAACATTGGGGGTTATTGTCGTAAGGTCAAAGTAACTGTTAAATGTAATGCATCTGTGCCTATGGATATTAAATGATTCTAGGGCTGTCCGGTGACGTCGATGTCCCCAAGTGGCTCCATCGGCTAACATATAATTAATCGAAAATAATCGATTAAAAAAAATTTCGATTAATCGAACACGAAAATTTTAATCAGTAACAGCCCTAAATGATTCACATATTTATAACAAGCATTAAACATGCTTTAAAACAAGCCATCACTGACCTCTTTAGCTGTTTTTAATGTGATGTTATTCAATCTCAAAGACCACAACATACAGTTGGCTTTAGCTGGTTCCTAACAGCTTAGAATCACCCGCTGTTTGTTTATTAGAGGGGCCGGCAGCCTGCCAAGATTCTGTCCTCATAAAGGTTGCTTGTGCTGTATCCTTTCAAAATGAGTTTCTTCACAATGCTTATAGGTACAGAGATGAATAAGGGCTTTTTGAAAGTGTTTTTTCTTACCACTTGTTCAGAATATGTTAATACTTATGCATGATCTGGGCACAATTTCACTTTAATGCTAAAGCATTCAAAGGCATTTTACCCAAGTAACCAATATTTATGGGTACTGTTAATGACACAGACATTGGAGAGAATTGTGCTCTTTCAACCTTGTGGTAACAGTTTGGTGGAGACCCTTTTCTGTTCCATCATGACTGTCCCCTGTGTACAAAGCCAGCTCCATAGAGACATGGTGTGACCAGCTTGGTGTGGAGGAACTCGAGAGTCCTGACACCAACCCTACTGAACACCTTTTGGATAAATTGTAAGGCCAATTGTGAGCCAGGTCTTCTCATCCAACATCAGTACCTGACCTCACAAATAGGACAAGAAGGACACCCTTCAAAACCTTGTGGTAACAGTTTGATGAAGGCCATTTTCTGTTCCACCATGACTGTCCCCTGTGTACAAAGTCAGCTCCATAAAGACATGGTTTGCCCAGTTTGGTGTGGAGGAACTCGAGTGTCCTGCACAGAGGCCTGATCTCAACTCTACTGAACACCTTTGAGATGAATTAGAACACTCAATGTGAGCCAGGTCTTCTCATCCAACAGCAGTACCTGACCTCACAAATGGCTATAGATTCTCACAGACACCCTCCGAGATCTTGTGGAAAGCCTTCTCAGAAGAGTGGAGGGTATTATAGCCACAAACGATGCTCCTGTGTACAAAGCTAGATCTATAAAGACATGGTTTGACCAGTTTGGTGTGGAAGAACTTGAGTGTCCTGCACAGAGTCTTGACCTCAACCCTACTGAACACCTTTGGAATGAATTGGAACACAGCTGGTGACCCACATCTTCTCATCCAACATCAGTACCTGACCTTGCATACGGGCAAAGATTCCCAAAGACACCCTCCAAAATCTTATGGAAAGCCTTCAAAGAAGAGTGGAGGATGCTATAGCCACAAAGGGTAGACAACTCAATATTAATGGCCATATGGGGGACGGGGGGGGGGTTCAGCTCTATATTAATGGTCATGATTTTTGAATGGGATGTCCAACAAGGTGTATTTTGGACATATAGTGTATGAACTCGGATTGGAAGAAGAAACAATGTAAACAAGGTAACCAAGTCATAAGTTGTGCAGTCAGCTGGTGTTCCACATGGTCTACAATATTTGCCTGCTGGTTCCTGAAGATAAGAAGTGTTTCTCCTGTTGCGGTGATGCTAACTACTCACTAATGGTTCCACTTAACATTTCCTTTTGAGGATATCCACTTGCTTATGTGCTAATACCTTGCACAAATCCTGGATGGAATAATTTAGTGGGTATTTAAGGTGCCAGGTTTGCTTAAACACTAAGTGTAACTCTTATGTCCACTGCTGCATATGTAATTATATCTATGGCACCGATTCTGCATAATTAAACAGAATGTTCAGCAACTCAGGTGCTAATTTGTGTGCGTTCAACCAACAAATAAGGTCAACACATTTACAAATCATTCCTGAAGCCGCAGCTGGGCTCTGTGTGTCTGCAAACATCTGCTCGTGACACATTGTTGTACGTTTTGTATTTTTTTACAGCGCAGTACACCATAAAATAATTGCCAATTCAATAACACTACTGTTTTCTGGGTCATATGAGATGAATGCAATCGGGACGATCCCCCTTAACATCTTCCTATTAGATCTGTGAAAGATAATCAGTGAGCGTTTACTGGAATAACTTCCAAGAGATCCAAGTACAGCACAGTTTTACTTCTCCTGATTGAGGGTAATGCCCAAGTCAGAGTTTAATTGAAGTCAATGCTGATAATCATACCTCTTCCTGCCAATCAGAGCGAGCTATGTGATCCACAAGGATGCCCTGTGTCTTGCATCCTGACTCTGGAAGAGCAAAAACCTCACCGGTTCCTGTGATACTGTAACTAAGGCAAAGAAGAGGACCTCACCACCACTTCAAAAACAGCTACGTGATCCACAAGGATTCCCTGTGTCTTGCATCCTGACTCTGGAGGAGCAAGAACCTCACCGGTTCCTGTGACACTGTAACTCAGGCAAAGAAGAAGACCTTACCACCACTTCAAAAACAGCTACGTGATCCAGAAGGATGCCCTGTGTCTTGGATCCTGACCCTGGAGGAGCAAGAACCTCACCGGTTCCTGTGATACCAAGTCAAAAAAGAAGACCTCGCCACCATTTCAAAAACAGCTATGTGATCCTGGAGAATCAGCCTGTGTCTTGGATCCTTAATCTGGAGGAGCAAGAACCTCACTGGTTCCTGTGATACAGTAACTAAGGCAAAGAAGAGGACCTCACCGCCACTTCAAAAACAGAAGCTTTGCTTTGTTCGGGAGACTATTACGAAAGCAAAAACCTCTGGACAGAGATTGACTTTTATATCCAAAAGATACAATGCGCAATCGAGAAGAAGCGTCTGATTTCTAAACATAGACAAGGGAGACTTTGCTGGTGCAAGGGAGCTGGCTTTCCATACCCTAGCCTTCAAGGTGGGCGGTTTTTAGACTTTGCCTGGTCCTAATATATTCAACACAATTCAATTACATGAAAGAGCTTCATTCTCTTAGTTGTCTTGCTTGGCCATAAAGATTTATTGTGAAGATGTACAGATGTGCTCAAATGACCAGACCACACAGAAGAAACCTCCATGCATTCTGCACAAAGTGCTTAATCCTAAGCACCTTAAAATTACCGCTTGGATCCCGACTCTGGAGGAGCAAGTACCTCACTGGTTCCTGTGCTACCGTAACTAAGGCAAAGAAGAGGACCTCAGCACCACTTTGCATGAAAGGCCTCAAGGTTTCTTCTTTGATATCTGCTCATCTGAGCACATCTGTTCATCTTCACAATAAATCTTATGGTCAAGCAAGACAAACAAGAGAACAAAGCCTTTTTACTGGAATGTTGTTGACTATACCAGGACCAGGCAAGGCCTGAGAGCCACAAACCTTGAAGCGTAGGGTATGCTAAGCCGGCTCTCTTGTGGCAGCAATATTTGGATCATCTACTGGATAATCCATTGCCTCTTCTTGATTGCTTGTTGTATCTTTTGCATATCAAAGTCAATCTCAGCCCCTGATGTTTTTGCTTTTTTAATCTTCCCCTCTTACCGCTGGAAAAGCTTCCTTTTTCCCCGCTTAGGTTCTCCTGGAGGTCCTCTTCTTTGGATAATCAGTCCCTTCTTCTCAGTTGCTCTTGTATCTTTTAAATATTAAAGTCAATCACTGCCCAGACATTTTGGCCATACTATAGAACCACCAGATATGTCATCCCAGATGCTTGAACCAAAAGCAGGTCCACCAGCAGGGCCAAATTTCCCACAAGGCCAACCAAGGCCCGGCCTCGGAGCAGCAGGGAGTAGAGGGAGCAGCAGGGGTGTAGAATTCCTATCTCCCGATGCCCGGGACATGCAGTTCCAGGCGCCGGGAGGGTAGTTGTTTTCTACATTTAGCCCTGCTTTGGGCAAGCCGAGCTAACTGTACCCCCGGGGAAGCCGCCGCTTGTTTTGTACAAGTGATCTCGGTGACGCTTCCGAGAACACTTATATGCAGCCTGCAGGTCTGCCATTCTCCAATGGGTGGGGGTGGGGGTTGGCGCATTGTGGAACCTGACCTTGGGGCAGCAGAGAGAGTAAATACGGCCCTGTGCACCAGTCATGAATCTAAATCTTCAAGCTTTGTGATGGAGCATGACTACAAACTCTGCAATCATGACCACATGTTACACCTACGCCTACACTCGGAAGAAATGATCCTTGAGATACAGTATTCATTTCTAGGATTCCATTAGTTCCAACACACTGTTATATAGAACTGAGAACACTGAAGTTCCCCCTGAGATCGTGTTTTAATATGACTGAGGTATAAATGTTACATGTAGCCGGTATATATTTACAAGCTCCTTTTCTCAGACGGTAGCATTGTGAGAGTTGGAGATCCAGGAGAGAATTCCCATTTTACAAACACAAACACACCACACACATAATTTATACTGAAATCCTTTAGATTCAGATAAATAAAATGATATACATATTGTATACAGTATATTGTATATCATCGTCTCACTCGGAGCGTTCAATAACCAGGCAGACTTTGTCTAGCACAGCATGGAATAAATGTCACTGCCATCACACTAATGTTTTCTGGGTCATAGAAAATTAATGGAATCATTATGAGATATCTGGATTATTTAAAGGTTTCTACATTATTTATTGCCGAGGATCCTTGGCACTGTTAACGTTACAGATTTGTATCAGTGTATACAGTCAGTTCCATGTATAGAACCTACAAGACCTTTGGTTGGCTTCACACTATTGTGTTGTGGTAATGGTGGGTTGAGGTACCATTTGGAATGGCATCCAAAGGCACAACTAAGTAGGTGGCCACTAAATTCTCTGGTTGTCTAGCATGGTCTTCATTTTTGACATCCTCCCAAAGTGTCTCAATGATGTTGAGGTCAGGAGATTGTGATGACCACTTCAGAACCTTCACCTATTTCTGCGACCACTAAGGGTTGGCCTTATGCCTTGGATTATTGTCCTTCTGAAAAGCCCAAGTCACCCCCACGTGCAGCTTCTGCAAATTTTCATAATATGCTACATTCATCTTGGAGGTCCACCACCATGCTTCACAGTAGGGATGGTGTGCTTCTTCTCATAGGCCTTTTTGACTCCTCTACAAACATAGAGCTTATGGTTGGGACCATAAGATTCACTTTTGGTGGTGATGATTATAAGGTGGGTTTCTGATGGGAAGGGGGACTCTGACTGGATGTGAAGGAGGGGGGACTCTGACGTGAAGGGGGGACCCTGATTGGAAGGAGAGGACTCTAATATGAATGGAGGGACTCTGATGGGAAAGTGGGGACTTTGATGAGCTGGGAGGAACTCTGATAGGAAGTAGGGGACTCTGGTGGGAAAGGGGGGGACTCTGTTAGGAAGGAGGGACTTCGATGTGGAGGGGGGGGGATTCTTAAACGGAAGGGGGGCTCTGAGGAGAAGTGGGAACTTAGATGTATAGGAAGACTCCAATATGAATGGGAGACTCTGATGGAAAAGGGGGGGACTCAGATGTGAAGGGGGGACACTCTGATGTGAAAGGGATGACTCTGATGTGGAGGACTTAAAATTCATAAGAGACCCCCATCTAAGTCTGGCCTAGATTTGAGGTGTTTTATATATTATTCTGCGGCTCCTTGAGTTTTTACAAACATTTATAAGGAAGCCACAACTGAAAGAAGGTTGAGAAACCCTGATGTAGAGAAGTAAGAAACAAGAAGGAAGTGAATTTAATGAAAACAAACTTCAAGTATATTGTGCGGATATTTTCCTCCTGGAATCACTTGTTTGGCAGCCAAATTGGTTCCCTCGGTAAGACGCATTATGAAATAATTATATACTCGGAGTTACAACGTGATACCCTCCAAACTCCGAGCAGGAGAGGGGCCACTCTGAGCAATCCTCCGCTGAATAGATACAACTCCCACTGGCTGAGGATGGTAATGAGATACTTCGCAATGTAAACCGCCTCAAACATATTAAAGGGGTTCGTTATTTCGGAGTTTCTTCTGAAATGAAACACGGCAACAAATCATTACAGGTCTGAGAGGCGGAAACTTTTTTCTTTGTGCGTCGGCATCGAGAGAATGCGGAATCCAGCCGCCAACTCTGAGCGTAACAATTTAATGAGAACTTATTACATAGTCACTGAATGTTATTATCCATTATTGATAAACTGCCATCATATTATATTACGGATTAGTATTTTTCCAATAACACAGCGTTCTGATTCCAATTTATTTTTATTAGGGATGCACCGATACCGCTACTTTGGTATCGAGTACCGATAATTTTTTTTCCCGGGACTCGCCGATACCGGAGTACCGGAAGTCCCATTCAGGAAGCCAGGTGGCCTGTAATGACTCGACACCTGGCTGCCTGATTAGCCGGGCAGCGCGTAATGACTCACCACCCGGCTTCCCGGTTAACAAGAAAGTCTGTCCCCTCTCACCTCGGTATGTCCAGCCTGTCACCCACGGGGGCCTCTCCAGCCAGGAGCGGCCTTCCTCCGGTACCCAGCCGGAGCCGGCTTGCTGGCCAATCATGGAAGCCGGGCGCCGTGTAATGACGTGCTGCCCGGCTTCCTGATACAGGAAGTATCGGGCTAGGCATCGGAGCATTTGGGCGGGTACGAGGACTCGCCCAAAGACTTGGTATCGGCACCGATATCAATACTAGTATCGGTATCGGTGCATCCCTAATTTTTATAATAAAAAAAAAAAAAATCACATTAGAGGTTAAAGCCGACTTTTAGTCTTCCCTTCGGTCTTGCAGTTGTGCCGGCTCCTCTTCTGGACTAAAATGGCTTCCTCCGATTTCACTGCACGCTTCTCACTTGGAGATGGGTTTTATGGCTTCCCACCCTTCCCAAGCGAGATGAGTTTTCTGGTCCTCACCCCTCCCAAGGGAGATGAGTTTTCTGGTCCTCCCCCTCCTAAGGGAGATGGGTTTTATGGTCCTCACCCCTCCTAAGGGAGATGGGTTTTATGGCTTCCCACCCTTCCCAAGCGAGACGAGTTTTCTGGTCCTCCCCCTCCCAAGCGAGATGAGTTTTCTGGTCCTCCCCCTCCTAAGGGAGATGGGTTTTCTGGTCCCCCACCCCTCCCAAGGGGTGGGAGGGGTGGGGGATGCATCGATACCGGTATTTTGGTACCGAGTACGAGTACCGATAATTTTTTTTCGGTACTCGCCGATACCAATTACCGAGTAAAGGAAGTCCAATTCAGGAAGCCAGGTGGCGTGTAATGACTCGCCACCTGGCTTCCTGATTAGCCGGGAAGCTGGGCAGCGTGTAAAGTGTCGCCACCCGGCTTCCCGATTAACAAAAAAGTCCCCTCTTACCTTAGTATGTGCAGCCTGTCATCCCCCGGGGCATCTCCAGCGAGAATGCGGCCTTCGTTCAGTACCCAGCCCGAGCCGTCCAATCAGGAAGCCGAGCGCCGTGTAATGACGCGAAGCCCTGCTTTCTGATTGGCCGGGAGGCCGGCTCCATGCTCTCTTGTCATGAGAAGACGAGGGAATGAAGTACATTTCAGAACACTCCGTTCAGATCCCGACATCCAAACAAATCTTTTTATCAAGTCGTCTTTTGGTTTGCAAACATCTTCAAATCTCGGATTCCGCAGGGAGAGCAAACAAAAGCTCAGTCTGATGTGTAAATGTGTCCTCCAGCAGTGAAAAAAATAAAAATCAAATCAAAATTCAATCCCTCCCCTCCCCCTCCCGGGACCAAATGGCAAAACAAACATATGGAGCGTAAAATACATACCAACGCATAACGCTGCCAGGACATAAAATAACTGCAAAGCCAGACGTGTAATAAAGCAGATATAACCCAAGCTGAGTGGAGTGAGCTCTGCGAAATCACTTTGTATCATAAACAATTGTAACTCTTTTCAATAAAATACTTATTATTAACCGTTCTTTGTTACATCTCGGTGCCGCTTATTTCTTGCAGCCACTTCCTGTCTACATGCGCTCCAGCGATGGCTGCCTGGCATTTCTCAGGGCGGGTTTCCCAATGGTGACAACAGTGGTCCATGCCTGTGTGATGAAACTGCAACTTGTAGTCTCCATGTCACAGGGTGGCAACGCAGGAGCACAATTGGGAGACAGGGACAGTGCGTTGTCACCCTATAACAGGAAGTGACCTTCATGGCAGGATCACCAGGGATTATTTTAATCATTTAAAAAGATTTAAAATTACTTTTAAATGGACATTATTCCTTGTAATGTTACTGACAGGTCAACATCAAAGACAAACTTTTCCCGCACCATAAACCTGGTCCCCCATCCCTCCAAAGGGGGATGGGTTTTCTTGTCCCCCTCTCCAAGGGAGATGGGTTTTCTGGTCCCCCACCACTCCCGAGGGAGATGGGTTTGCTGGTGCCCAACTGCTCCTAAGGGGGATGGGTTTTCTGGTCCCCCTCTCCCAAGGGAGATTTGTTTTCTGGTCCCCCGCCCCTCCAAAGGGGGATGGGTTTTCTGGTCCCCCGCCCCTCACAGGGTCTGACAACTCAGGAGCACAATTGGGAGACAGGGACAGAGCATTGTAACCCCTTTAACAGGAAGTTACCTTCATGGCAGGAACGCCAGGGATAATTGTTATCATTTAAAAAGATTTTAAATGGACATTATTCCTTGTAATGTTAATGACAACTCAACATCAAAGACAAACTTTTCCCGCACCATAAACCCTCCAGCCGCTCTTCTTCCGCAACGCCAACTTACAAAGGATACGTGTCTGCAGATGTGTCACAGCGTATGTGCAGGGGTATTCTGACGCATGTGCACACGTGCCAATGGTTTCTGGGACCTGAGGCATGTGTGCTCAAGCTGAAGAATACCCCGCACATGCACAGACATCCTACGTGGTTCTAATAGTTCCTGGCGGCGAGCAACTGCATGGATTCCCATGGCACGCATCAGCCCCCGAGTGAAACTGTCTCTTGGGATGTGCAACATGGACATCCCAGGGGGCAGTGGGGGACCCCACGTCATATATGCCCTAGGCAAGGAAGGAGGAAGTGATGGGTTGCAGAACTAAATGTAACAAACAAAGGGGGGCGGGGGAGCCATCGGACGCAAAAAAAGTTATTTTCATGAGCGGGCGGTCCACTTGAAGTGTCATGGCAGCCAATGCGCACTTGAAGTTTCAGGCTCCTGGGCCCTTTAACATAAAATCTACATATCACCACGAGCCCTCGTTTCTGGAGATTTCGGATTAAGCGGCTGCAAATCACCCAAAAAAAAAAAAAGTAATTTTCTGCGTTATCTAATTATTTCAGAAAGTACTGCCGGCCGAAACAGTCCCGCTCTCCGGAACTCAGGCAATTTCACGGACCTGAACCCCTCCACGTCTGAGGTTCTGACAGACAGACGGGAGGCGGAGTGATGCATACGGAACGCGGGCAAACCCATCTGTCAGGATCTGGGATCAGGCTCAGAGTCCAGCAGCTGAAGCAGCAGGCAATCCGTAGTATAAGGCCCCGTTCCCACTGCGCGATATGCAAATTGCGCGATTTGCATATTGCGCGACATCGCGAGATTTGCCGCGCGATGCCGCGTTCAAGCTTGCATTGAGCAAGCTTGAATCGCGGCTAAATCCGCTCCAAAAAGGGTCCTGCTGTAGCGACACACGACCTGCGACAGCAGGACCCTTTGCCGCATTGGATTGCATTGGAGCGCGATATCGTGGGAATTACCGCGCGATAAATCGCTCAATGTCAACGGGGTCTTAGTGGCCGGATTCGGTACACAAGTAGAGGGTAGTGGTGGAGGAGCAGGCAGAAGCGTAGTCGGCGAACAAGCCGAGGTCAGCAGCCAAAGTTATGAGGTATGTAGCAGGAGACGGTGAGAGTAGTCGGTGAATCAGCAGCCAAAGGTCGGTACACGGGAAGCAGTATGAGCGGATTGTATCACAGAGGGAGCAGGAAGCAAGATAATGGCAGGAGCACAATAATCTGGCAAAGAGGAAGTGCAGAGGCGTGGCTTAAATAGGAAGTTCAAGGGAGGAGTTTAGAGTTCAGCAGCTGATTAGGTATAACTGAGGATACACAGGAGATCAGGCAAAGAGCTATCCAAGGTACCTCAGCAGGTAGAACCACCGCCAGCTACAGCAGAGGCCCTGGGTTCAGATCCGGTTCCTGACACCAACGCAGAGCCAACACTACAAGATATGATGTTAGTGTTTTACCGCCGGACGCCAACGTGACCGATCACCGGCTGCGGAAGTCCACGCTGACGCGTATAATCAAAACTGAACCCAAGGAAAACCACATAGCTACCCTTGGAGTGGGTCTACCCCGGCGTTGGAAGGGTTAAGTGCTCGTTTTGCGAAGGGGGCTGCAGATATGCTCACCTGATCCGGCTGTGGAATGTCCCTCGAAATCCTCATGTCTAATGCAAGTCTATGGACCTGCATAATACGCGATGACCTCAGCGTTCCTCGGACTGCCGGAGCCCGGGGAAGAGCCGGCGGGCACCGGTCTCACAGTCAGACGGGGCCCCGAGGATCAGGGGAGTATATCTGCTTTTATTTAAGACCCCGTAGACAAAAACGAGCACTTAACCTTTGCAGTGTGTAAGTTTGTGACTTTTCCCCCGGAGTCCTTCTCAACATATATCATTCAGAAGAATAAAATCATTTTTTTTTTCTGGTTACAGCTATATTTCCATAAGGCAAACTCACACAATCCATAAACCAGCATATCGTTTAGAAGAAGGGAATTATGTTTAATGTATACCAAATATGACAAGTCTGTGATGTGTATTATTCCTGGGAGATCAAATACACTACTCGCTGCCACACCCAGCCAGGAATGTAACAGAGTGTACATTATGGTAGCTTCTTGCAGGAGTCACTGGCCATCATGGAGGGACTCTCAGCAATCTTACATAGTTCTGATGGTAAAACCAGAACCCCCATCTGCTTGTGCGCCTACCTTTCCTTGTCCTCTGGACAGGGTGGAACAGACCTACCCCATCCAATCAAAAGGTCTGAAGGGTGTGCTCTAGGAGTGCTGGGATGTTTTATAAAACCCTGCAGAAACACTCTTAATGGCAAATTTATTCCTGGTCACAGCTATATTTCCATAAGGCAAGGTCACACAAATCATAAACCAGCATATCTTTAGAAGAAGTCATTAAGATTTTTTGGATACCAAACACGACAGGTATATGATGGGTATTTGTAATCTTGCATAGCTTGGAGGGTAAAACTAGAGCAACCAGCTGTTTGTGCGGCTACCTTTTCTTGCCCCCCATACAGAGCTACCCCATCCGAAGGTCTGAAGGGTGTGTTGTAGGAGTGATGGGATGTTTTATAAAACCTATCAGAAACACTATTCATGCCAATTTATCCTGGTTATACCTATTATTTCCAGGAGATCGAATGCATCCGCTGCTGTGATTCTCACCTTTACAAAAATGTCTGCCACACCCAGCCAGGAATGTAACAGAGTATTCATTACAGCAGCTTCGTCCAGGAGTCACTGGCCCTCATAGGAGGGGGACTTTCAGTAATCTCAAAGGTCTCATAATCCATAAACCAGCCTATCATTTAAAAGCGAATTATGATTTATTGGACACCAAATATGACCGGTATATAATGTGTATATATGTGACCTGGGAGGTCTAATGTGTCTTATTAGTAGCAGTGACATCATCGCTGTGTTGTACACAGCCTGAGCAGAGAGCAGAGCTGTGGGAGGAGCCCAGCAAGCCCCACCCACTACAGGAGGAGGCAGAGACAAAAGCAGCCAACCCTGGACAAGGCAATCTCCTGGGAGGTCTAATGTGTCTCATTAGTAGCAGTGACATCATCGCTGTGTTGTACACAGCCTGAGCAGAGAGCAGAGCTGTGGGAGGAGCCCAGCAAGCCCCACCCACTACAGGAGGAGGCAGAGACAAAAGCAGCCAACCCTGGACAAGGCAATCTCCTGGGAGGTCTGTCTTATTAGTAGCTGTGACATCATCGCTGTGTTGTACACAGCCTGAGCAGAGCTGTGGGAGGAGCCCAGCAAGCCCCACCAGCTACAGGAGGAGGCAGAGACAAGAGCAGCCAACCCTGGACAAGGCAATCTACTGGGAGGTCTAATGCGTCTTATTAGTAGCAGTGACATCATCGCTGTGTTGTACACAGCCCGAGCAGAGCTGTGGGAGGAGCCCAGCAAGGCCCGCCCCTGCGCTCTCCGCTTGAGCTGCACTCGTATCAGCTGCATCTCTCCCAACTCTTTCGGTGAACTACACAACACCTACCCCCTTCCTGGTTATTGGGAAAATGTTACCACCAAAGCAGCCCAACATTTCCGGGTGTGACCGAGCCCTTTAGGCGTCTGCGTCACTTTCCTTTACGTATTTTGTGTTACTTTTTTATGCTTTCGGGATCCTCGGAACGCTTCCAGTACATTACGGAGAACATCATGAAATAGGAGCTTTAACTGAGTATATTTCCAGCGAGCACATTCGTTAATAGGAGAGTCGCGGGCGACGGAATCACTTCTAATTAAGATTTACGCGGTGATATTATGAGCATTACAACACGCGCTCGGGATTTATACAACGTGTGATTATTCTTCCCGGTAGAGGAACGTTTTACCAGCAACTATTTCTCACGGTGCTGCCGCTAATGAAGCACGCTGACACCGGGACAGAGACGGAATTAAACTCCGCGCAAATAAAAAAAGACACAAATTAGCACAGCTCAGTATTCATCATTACATCATTACATGTATTACTTTATACTGAGTACCTTTATATGACTTGGTATCAGCCTCTTACAGCGGAGCTCACACGGCGAGAGGATGTAGTAGCACAAGTAGCCAATCAGATGCAGCGCTAACAGGGTGACTGGTCTTGTCTCCGCCCCCTCCTGTAATAAAGACCACTCACTGCTGCTCTCTCTCTCTCCTTGTGCAGCGTGACTGGTCTTGTCTCCGCCCCCTCCTGTAACGCTGATATTTCTTGTGCACAATTAAAGTGACCCCGGCGATTCCTCTTCAATGATTGGGAGTTCCGCGGTGCAGACAGCGGGAGGCGCTCTCCTCCTCTACAATGAGCCGTCTCATATGAAATTTGATTTTGAGGACCGGGTCACTGATATACAAAACTGCAATTCAACTATTTTCCCTTCAGAACCCTCAGAAGCTGAAAATAATAAAATATGAAACAATCGCTGACAGTGATTCTTGGAGTTTAGAAGAATTGGAGGGTCACCGTCTTCACCCCGACCACTCTTCATAGAACAAAAACTCCGATTGTGGCACAAAGAGAATGCTGAATGGGGACTGCGGCAGATTCAGACCCCGAGGACAAAAGATCACAGGCCAGAAGAGGGAAAGCATCAGAAATATCACAGCTGGCACTGGAGGTCCGGAAGAATTCATCTCAAGAAAGACCAAAAATACAATATTCCCGGGCACAGTGTGTACTGGAGAACGTCGAAGACCTAAGGAGATCGATCGATACTTTGATACAAGTTTCTATTTTTATGGTTGTTTTATATTTCTCTTCTAGCCCTGATGAAAGAAAACATGTTGGCTGTTTTATATGACCAGATCATGAACAATTAAAAAGTATCTTGGCCTCTCATCTTTTTTGGTCTGGAGCTCCTTTCTATATTTCTATGGTTTGAGTCACTTTTGGGTACCCAGTGAGGGAAGCCATGCTCTTTGTGTGCTGCCTTACCAAATCTCAATCCTTGTGGAGGCAGCCATCTTGGCTCTGCTTCCTCATGTCAGATCCTCCAGCTAGGAGAACATTGAAAAGCACACTAGGGAAATCAAATCTCAATCCTTGTGGAGGCGGCCATCTTGGTACAGGCAGGCCTTTGCCTCCTCATGTCATGTTCTCCAGCAAGAACAACATTGAGCAGCATACAAGGCAAATCACCAAATCTCAACCCTTATGTAGGTAGCCATCTTGGTAGAGGCAGGGCTTTTCTTCCTTAGGTCAGATTCTCCAACAAGGAAAACATTGACCAGCACAGTAGGGAAAATACCAAATCTCAATCCTTGTGGAGGCGGCCATCTTGGTACAGACAGGCCTTTGCCTCCTCATGTCATGTTCTCCAGCAAGGAGAACATTGAACAGGAAAATAGGGAAATTAAATCTCAATCCTTGTGGATTCAGCCATCTTGCTAGAGGCAGGGCTTTGCTTCCTCATGTCAGATCCTCCAGCAAGGAGAACATTGAGCAGCACATTAGGGAAATCACCAAATCACAACCCTTGCTGAGGTGGACATCTTGGTGGGGGCAGGGCTTTGCTCCCTCATGTCAAATTCTCCAGCAAGGAGAACAATGAGCAGCACATTAGGGAAATCACCAAATCTCAAACCTTGTGGAGGGGGCCATCTTTTCGGAGGCAGGGCTTTGCTTCCTCAGCTCTGCAAATCTCAGGACTGGATGGACAGAAATACATCTTTGGCTGGAAAAACAGCCCATATATATGCATTTCACCTGTGTATCTACCCGTTTCCCCCGGAGTACGGCTTTAACAGGATTTACACCACAGTTTGGGGCCAATTTTAGGACTTGGATTCATATGTTGTTATTTTGGGTTTATTCGTTCTTTTTTTTCAATTGAGAGTTCCAACTGTACTTTCACACACCAGCGGCTTGCATTGCTGGCTCCCGTCCCAGCTTGTAAATTGGGGACTTTCTCTGCTTTCTGCATTTACCAGTCGGATGCAAACGTCCAAGGCAGGTTTGAAACCAATTGGTGCTCGATGAGAAACATCTCGGTGCTGGCAATTTTCACAATGGGCACTCTGTATGCTAAAAGCAGCTAGGAGGATGTTCCCGCATCGCAAGCAGATTGACCAGACAATGGAGAGGGGGTTGGACTGGTGCATTACAGCAATGCCTGGATAGAAAACTAAGCTGGTCATATCTTGTAAGTGAGCTGGGCAACTGCACGGCTGCAATGAATCACTATAGATCGAGAGAGAGAGAGAGGGGTGTCAAGAACAAGGTCGAGAGAGAGAGAGAAGTCGAGAGGCCGGGAGAGATCGAGAGAGAGAGGTCGAGAGATCGAGAAAGAGGTCGAGAGAGAGAGAGAGGTGTCGAGAGAGAGAGAGAGAGAGGTCGAGATCTCCTAGCTAACACGTTTGGTAATCCACATCCACCACCTTTGCCGAATTTCAATCCACCTTTTTGTTGCTTTTCTTACCCTTTTATTATTTCAAACTAAAAAAAGAAAAGACAAGTCAATGAGCTATGTTAATAACAAATGGCAAGCTCTTCACTCCCCAAGCTGTTCTGGGGGCTGGGGCCTTTACTTCCCTTCAAAACACCCCTCAAAGGCTTGATAATGATTACACACTACATGGCCAAATGTCTGTGGACACCCGATCAATGTGTTTATTGGGACATCCCATGCCCAAACCATTGACTTTAGTATAGAGTTGGTCCTCCCTTTGTGACTACAGCAGCCTCCACTCTTCTGGCAAGGCTTTCCACAGAGGGTGTCTGTGGGAATATGTGGCCATTTGTGAGGTCAGGTACTGATGTTGGATGAGAAGGCCTGGCTCACAATTGGCATTCCAAGTTCATCCCGAAGGTGTTCAGTACGGTTGAGCTGAGGTACTGATGGTGAGAGAGAAGACCTTGCTTCGCATTCAGCATTTCAAGTCATCCCAAAGGTTCAGTAGGTTTGAGGTCAGGGATTTGTGCAGGACACTTGAGTTCCTCCACGCCAAACTGGTCACACCATGTCTTTATGGAGCTGGCTTTGTACACGGGGCACAGTGATGGTGGAGCAGAAAAGGGCCTTCACCAAACTGTTACCACAAGGTTGGAAGACCACAACTGTCTACAATGTCTGTGTATGATGTAGTTTTAACAGAGACCTTCACTGGAGACACCTGAGTTTGGAGGGGTCCCAACTCATCCGAAAGGTGTTCAGTAGGTTTGAGGTCAGTGCTCTCTACAGGACTGGTCACACCATGTCTTTATGGAGCTGGCTTTGTACACAGGGGACAGTCACGATGGAACAGAAAGGGGCCTTCACCAAACTGTTACCACAAGGCTTTGGAAGGGTGTCTGTGGGACCTTGTCCCATCTGTGGGTCAGGTACTGATTTTGGATGAGAAGACCTGGCTCACAATTGGCCTCCCAATTCATCCAAAAGGTGTTCAGCAGGGTTGAGCTCAGGGCTTTATGCACCACACTCAAGTTCCTCCACACCAAACTGGTCACACCATGTCTTTATGGAGCTGGCTTTGTACACAGGGGACAGTCATGGTGGAACAGAAAAGGGCCTTCACCAAACTGTGACCACAAGGCTGGAAGACCACAATTGTCTACAATGACTTGGTGTGTTGTAGCATTAATAGTAACTGGAAACACCTGAACTCAGTCATATGGAGGGGGGTGCACATACTTTTGGCCACATAGTGTATGGTCAGATGTCCACAAACGTTTGGAGGTATTGTGCATCTCCGACCTTACACATACAACCCCCAGAGATATAAATCACTACTTGGAATTGAACTTGCCAGCATTTCCAGTTCCATCCAATCTCCCCCTCGCTCCCTTGTAGAAGAACCTCTACGTCTATATCTAATGAATCATTTTTCTACACAGTGTATCCGCAAATAGTTTATGATAAATGATTTTAAAAAATGATAAAAAAATAAATAAGCTACAAGAGTTTATAACATAGTCGGTAAAAAGACACTTCCTTGTATCTGTGTGGCAGACATCTCAAAGATGACATGACCTCTAGAAAAAATCATATTTCAATTCTACTTTCATAGACTCAGAATCAATAAATCAGAAGCTCCGCGGCATGAAATATATCTATAGTGAGAAAAACTGCCAGAGAAGCTTTAAAAAAAAATAAAAATATTCTCAGGGACAAATCTGTAAAGACTATGCGGTACATATACAGTTTCAGCTTCATTATATACCGGCAAACGCCGCAGAAACAGCCAATTATAACAAAAAAAACTACCAATTAAAAATAAACATAATACATGACATATATAATACTAAACATCTGCCACATACTTCTGGATGAGTTTATTCTTTTGGAGAATCTACAGGGATATGGGAAGTGTTAGAGTAAGATAAACACACACACTATATTGCCAAAAGTATTGGGACACCCCTCTATTGGATTCAGGTATTCCAATCACCTCCATGGCCACAGGTGTATACAATCACACACCTCGGCATGCAGACGCTTCTACAAACATTTGTGAAAGAACGGGTCGCTCTCAGGAGCTCAGAGACTACAAGTGTGGAATGAATACTGCCAAAAAAAAAGAATAATAAACTACTACTAATAAAAATGCTACCTCGAATAATAACATAATAACATTATTATTGCTGTTATTATTAATAATAAAATACTACTAATCTACTAATATAATAAAATGCTAATAATAATAATAATAAATAATTGGTTGTCCTTTTCCTGGCCGCAGAATTACAATAGACAGATTCTTCCATTTTAAATATTCTGAACACACAATTTTTTTTTTTTAAAGAACAAAAGTAGAAAGTTTGATACAAAAAACAAATAAATAAATACATGTAAAAAATCCTGCACAGGAATCAGAATTGTTTCTTCTTCCTGAACCGCATTTACATGATCTTGGCAATAAGTAGTTAAAGGGGATGTATACCGAGGAGCGGAAGCCAAGCATGGATCCGGCCTTACCGCTATAAATTGCCGTTGCCGAGCGTGAATTATTTTACATTGGGACATTTGCCCCAACGTGACGGGTGAGGCCGGGGGGCCGCGCGGGCGATGTTCAATCTCACCATCACACAACTGATATCTCGGAAGACCGATCACTTTGAATCACATTAATGTTAATGCGAGCTGCTACACAAGAGATTTGCGACCACAACATCAATTTTTCACGTCTGGCGTCCCATCGCATCAAGTACCGGCGGAATCCCCTCCACTCTACAGACGTGGGAGTAGGAAATCCAAGCGGGCGAACATACCAACATACATATGAACACTCCTAGGATCTCAGGTCATGTGATGGGCGGAGTAATCGGAGCTTTCTTCTGTGGTCAATGGAAACTCCCATGTGATGGTGCCTGCATATTACTGACCACCAATGTAAGGAGCATTCTTCTCACTGACCACCAATGTAAGGAGCATTCTTCTCACTGACCACCAATGTAAGGAGCATTCTTCCCACTGACCACCAATGTAAGGAGCATTCTTCCCCCTGACCACCAATGTAAGGAGCATTCTTCCCCCTGACCACCAATGTAAGGAACATTCTTCCCCCTGACCACCAATGTAAGGAGCATTCTTCTCACTGACCACCAATGTAAGGAGCATTCTTCCCCCTGACCACCAATGTAAGGAGCATTCTTCCCACTGACCACCAATGTAAGGAGCATTCTTCCCACTGACCACCAAGGTAAGGGACATTCTTCAAAACTGACCACCAATGTAAGGAGCATTCTTCCCACTGGCCCCCAATGTAAGGAGCATTCTTCCCTCTGACCTCCAATGTAATGAGCATTCTTCCCACTGACCTCCAATGTAAGAGGATCTATCTTAATGTTTTAGGCCATTATTATTATTTTATTAATTTTGTGAATAATACAGAAAATGATTTTGTTGGATTGAGAAGATTGGCCACCAAATCCTCGGCATAATTTTCCATCGCTCCGTCACGTGTCACGGATCTCAATGAGGCAGCTTTCAGCGCCGTCACTCACAAAACTCGTGTCCTTCCATTGTTATCAATGACAGGATCGCGGTCTCCTCCTTCACGGGTTTGTCGCTCGCCTCTATAGGGTTTCTCTCCTGCAGCATCCTCACGGCCCGCGTGGCTCTTCTCTTTCTAGTCACATGGCCATCTTCCCCCCTTCAGCCTCTCCTCCCTTTCTCTTATTTCAGCGACACTTTCTGATTTCTCTGCCGCAGACATTTTCCTTCCCTCCTCTTTTCCCCAATGCATCCAAAATAATGATACAAATGAGGCACGTCAATCTCCGAGGTGATAAACCTCCAAGGGGGCTCGTTATGTACACGGAATGGCTACTAGAGGCAGATATCTGGCTACAAATAACGAGACCAAAAATGAAAAGTCCGTTAAAACATGAAAAACAGGCTTTTGCTGCAACGTTCAACTTGGATCCAGAGATACCGCAGTACTTATTTTCTGCCACTAGATGTCCTCAGTCTGATGGCCAACATCATTCAACCCATTGTTACTTTGAGCCTGAACCCCCACTTCCCCCCAGCCTGTAACTGGACAGTGAAAGGAAAAGCAGCAGACTGATGATTTACTCTGTAGGTCGTTGGGGGAACCCTCCGCACACCTCACAACAGTCCCGGCCAGGCAAAAAAGAATGGTGCTCGCAGTGATATTGGTTCACGGATGGCGCCGTGCAGACATAGAACAAGCAGGGAATCACCAGCACTCAGTAATGAAAGCAAATTTGTCCTTTTATTGGACAAAGGCGTCATAGAAATCAAAAGAACCGACGTTTCGGGGCCACGTAGGGTCCCTTCCTCAAGGCAGAAAACATGACCTGTCACCCTTCTCTGTCTTGCTATCAGCATGCTTCTTCTCAGCACATGAACTGATTGGCTCCCTGTGCTGCTTTTTTTCCAGGCCTGCTATGCAAGAGGCTGATACAAAGTCAGCTTCCGGTACTTATTCTGCTTGTATTTGAAATGGAAGAACTGCGGGGGGCGCCTTCGTTTTCTTTCGTCCTTATCCCTTTCGGGGTGGTGTACCGTAAGCTTTGATTGTATTATCAAAAACAACTCTAGTATGTATTCCTTTTACAATGCTGATGCGAGAGGTCCTCTTCATCCCGCATGAATGCCTGCCTAGGTCCTATTCGATTCTGTTGGGAAAGCCGTACTCCTCAGGACTGCTGGAAGCCACCATGGGCACAGCTCCCCATGAATATAAAATTGGATTGTGGTGCTTATATAGTATGTTTTCCTATTACAATGCTGTTGTGACAGGTCCTCTCCTTCCTGTGTGAATGTGTGCCACGGTCCAATTCTATTCTGTTGGGAAAGCCATACTCCTCAGGACTATTGGAAGCCGCCATGGGTACAGCTCCCCATACATATAGAATGGGACTGTGGCCCGTATATAGTATGTTTTCCTATTACAATGCTGTTGTGACAGGTCCTCTCCTTCCTGTGTGAATGTGTGCCACGGTCCAATTCTATTCTGTTGGGAAAGCTGCACTCCTCAGGACTATTGGAAGCCGCCATGGGCACAGCTCCCTATAAATATAGAATGGGACTGGGGCACATATAGTAGTATTCCCATTACAATTCCGATTTGTTAGATCCCCCTCATCTTGCATGAAGGCGTGCCATGGTTCTATTTGATTCTGTTGGAAAAGCCGTACTCCACAGGACCGCTGTAATATGCCATGGGTACAGCTCCCCATAAATATAGAATGAAATGTGGCACGTATATATTATGTATTCATATTACAATGCTGATGTGATGGGTCTTCTTTACCCTTCATGAGGGTGTGCCACGGTCCCATTCAATTCTATTGGGAAAACCATACTCCACAGAACCACTGGAAGCCACCATAGGTAAAGCTCCCCAATAAATATAGAATTGGATTGTGGTGCTTATATAGCATGTATTCCAATTACAATGCAGGTGCGACAGGTCCTCTTCATCATGCGTGTATGCGTGCCATAATCCCATTCGATTCCGCTGGGAAAGCCGTACTCAACAGGACCGCTCCCCATAAATATAGAATGACACTGTGGCACATCTATAGTATGTATTCCTATTACAATGCTGATGTGATAAGTCTTCTTTACCCTTCATGAGTGTATGCCACGGTCCCATTATATTCTATTGGGAAAACCATACTCCGATGACCACTGTAAGCCGCCATGGTTATAGCAGCTCCCCATACATATAGAATGGGACTGTGGCCCGTATATAGTATGTTTTCCTATTACAATGCTGTTGTGACAGGTCCTCTCCTTCAATGTCCAATACGGACTCAGTGCTTCCTGTAGCAGTCCACCGGCCAGAAATCGGCCAACCCCGGAGGATATCAAATCAAGCAAATCACCTTCTTCAACTCTTCTCTGCACATAAAGGACATTCGGTCATTTCACAAAGCCCACACACCGGGATAAAGACACTAAGTGACAGTTATCTTCATTTGAAGCCAATGAGATTTGGAAGTGACGGTCACATGACCAAACCAAAGCTGCTCATCCTTCTGTGAAAGCTTCGTGAACGGAGCCTATTGCATCTGAATGAGCTCCTGAGAGGTCCAACTGGTTTAAAGCCGCAACTTACTAGACTCGTGAATCATTCTTGCCGCCCGATCCTCAGCCACCAGGTTCGCACACCGCCGCGCGGATAATTCAATCGGACAGAACCATTTCAAAACAATTACTTGTCGGGGGATCTCGGGTCAGAAGAAATTTACTTCTGTTCGGCAAACCTTCCAACACAAAACGAGGCAGCGAGTTTCATGTCCTACAGCAACGTACAGCGAAAATAACATCGGCTCGTCTTCTGGGTTTATTTTAAATTGACATTATTTGTGGTTTTAAAGGAGAATTAAAAGATACATTTTCTCTTTACTGTGATTCCATATCGTCCGTTCAGAAGGAGGAGTTACAAGGGAACGTACCACCAATGGCATTCATGCTGCTAATCTTTTTATTAAAAGACTCAAGCAACGTTTATATAAAAAAATAACAAGGCTACTCTGCCTCCTTGTGCAGGGTGACCGCTCTTGTTTCCGCCCCTCCTGTAATAAAGACTAGTCACCGCTGCTCTCTCCTTTTGCAGGGTGACCGGTCTTGTTTCCGCCCCTCCTGTAATAAAGACCAGTCACCGCTGCTCTCTCCTTTTGCAGGGTGACCGGTCTTGTTTCCGCCCCTCCTGTAATAAAGACCAGTCACCGCTGCTCTCCTCTTTTTGCAGGGTGAGCGGACTTGTCTCCGCCCCCCTCCTGTAATAAAGATTGCTCACTGCTGCTCTCTCTCCTTGTGCAGGGTGACCGGTCTTGTCTCCGCCCCCTCCTGTAATAAAGACTGGTCACTGTTGCTCGCTCTCCTTGTGCAGGGTGACTGGTCTTGTTTCCGCCCCCACCTGTATTAAAGACCGGTCACTGCTACTCTGTCTCCTTGTGCAGGGTGACCGGACTTGTCTCCGCCCCCCTCCTGTAATAAAGACCGCTCACTGCTGCTCTCTCTCCTTGTGCAGGATGACTGGTCTCGTCTCCGCCCCCTCCGGTAATAAAGACTGGTCACTGCTACTCTGCCTCCTTGTGCAGGGTGACCGGTCTTGTTTCCGCCCCTCCTGTAATAAAGACCAGTCACCGCTGCTCTCTCCTTTTGCAGGGTGACCGGTCTTGTTTCCGCCCCTCCTGTAATAAAGACCAGTCACCGCTGCTCTCTCCTTTTGCAGGGTGAGCGGACTTGTCTCCGCCCCCTCCTGTAATAAAGATTGCTCACTGCTGCTCTCTCTCTTTGTGCAGGGTGACCGGACTTGCCTCCGCCCCCTTCTGCAGTGGGTGGGGTGTACAGCACAGTGGTGATGTCACTGCTCATACAAGGTGATATTGCAAAGGCATTAGCTGCACACAAAAATGATTTATATCCCCTGTGGCTGAGGAATATATTTAAATGAAACATTTTATGCCCGGAGTTCAGCTTTAAAAACCATCTCGAGGCAAATTACAAATAATAAAAAAAAAAAAAGGCTGCAGTGAGTTACCCCCAACGTTGTATCTTTATTATAATAAATGTAGAGAAAACTAAAAAGAAATAATCTTCCTGTCAGAGGTAACACAAGACAATCGGGATGAAATTGCTTCGCAGTGTTACAAGTATTTGGCAGGAAGTGGCGCCTTCAGGAAGACTTTTTACACCGAAATCAATTAGAATCACTTCACACCTCTCACTGCAACGTGAAACTATTCGCACAACGGCGTCTCCTGCTGCAAAGATTCAAACGCCGACAACGCAGGTGAACCGACTGAGACTCTCATCATAGGATCAACTCAAGGTGAACGCCGAACCCTGGAGTATAGTCACATATACTCCGATATAAGTACAAGCGCGTCTTGTAAAAATGTTTATAACTTACTGCAGAACGTGAAATTCAGTTATTTTTCACACAACAAACAGAAAATAATAATAAAAATAATAGTAGAAGTAGCAGCAAAAATACTGGTAACAGTAATGAGGATAATAATAATACTGGTAATAATAGAGAAGCACCGAAACCGAAAGGAAAACAAATGTTGGACCGAAAATTGTTTTTTTTTCTTTTCTTCAAATATTTTCTTTATTTTTTAATAAACTTTTAAAAAAATTTAAATATTATTTTTATTCATTTATTTTTATTAAATATTTTTATTTTTTACTTTACTTTTAGGGGCTTCGGGGAAATATTAGGGGTCTAAACAGACCACTGATATTTCCGTTTTAAAATAGAAAAAGGGACAGAGGACACAAAGTCCTAATTCTCTTTTTTCGCAGCCCCTGTTATCAATGAACAGGAATCCTCGATACTGAGTGTTCCTGTTCATTGATAACATGAGGACAGAGTATGTTTACTATAACCACAATCATGAATGAACAGGAAGTGATGTAGATGACTTCCCATTCATTCATAATTGAGGATATAGTAACCATACTCTGGCCTCAATTATCTACAAACACTCAGCGACCACAGACTGCTTGTACCGCTCTCCATCCTGACACGCTGTCACAGGAGGCGGGGTGGGGCTGTGCGGGAGGAGAGCTCAGCCTCCTGCGACAGCAATGCCAGCTCTCTCCGCCCACACCCTTGCTGTCACAGGAGGCTGAGCGAGCGGTGCGGGAGGAGAGCTCAGTCTCAAGTGACAGCGCGGGCTGTCTCCGCCCCCACACCACTGCTCTCCTGATCTGTGACAGGAAGCTGAATGTTGCAGGGAGGAGAGACACCGACCGCCCACAGCGCTCTCCTCCCGCAGCGCTCGGCCGTCTGTGACAGTTTATCTCCTCCCCACTGGGACACAGAGCAGCAGTGTTTCGGCAGAAAAATCGCACTTTCGGCATTTTGCTAAAAATTGCTTTTTCGGCCAATATCTTTCGCCGCCCGATATATCGCTGCATCCCTAATAATAATAATAAAATGTATTAAGAGTTAAGAAAAATATTTCCACCCAACACCAAAATATCACAATGGTCCTCCAGTCAGGAAATGAGGCGGGCTCTATCTGACTTGCTGCATATTGTGAGGAGCTCGACGTGTGCGGTGAAATCAGAGGAAGCCATTTCTGTCCAGGAGAGGAGCCGCTACAACTGTGCCAGACTGAAGGGAAGGACAGAGGTCAGATAGAAGACTGAAGGGGAGGACAGAGGTCAGATAGAAGACTGAAGGGGAGGACGGAGGGCAGATATAAGACTGAAGGGAAGGCCAGGGGTCAGATAGAAGACTAAAGGGGAGGACAGAGGTCACATAGAAGACTGAAGAGAAGGACGCAGGTCAGATATAAGACAGAAGGGTAGGACGGAGGTCAGATATAAGACTGAAGGGAAGGATGGAGGTCAGATAGAAGACTGAAGGGGAGGATGGAGGTCAGATAGAAGTCTGAAGGTCAGATCCTTAGCCTGATCATCGATGGCGCTGAGCAGATCAAACTTTACAATAAAGGAGGAAATCTTACTGATGAAGTTGGCTTGCCCAGTGTAGATGGTGTACTGCAGCTCGTAGGAACCGACGCTGAACTCGTCATCGGACATCCAGTGCACCGTGATGGTGTCGTGAGACGCGGTGCAGAGTTCCTCTCGAATGGTGGGAGGGTTTGGAGCTGTGAATTTAGGGAAAGACAATATTACATTATAGGAAATACCGGAACGTTTGGCAAGTAATACAAAGCTTGACAACCCAAAAAAAATCTTAAATCTGATCACATCCCCTCCCCCCCCCCACCCCCACCCCAAATATACCTCCAAACCTCCCTCTCCTCATCTAGATCATGACCCGACATTCTTTATTCCTTTGACCTTGCTCCCATCAGCTTTCATAACTTCGCGTGACACCATTGTCGGGCTACAGGAGGCTTAGTTCCTATTAAGACAGACACACCCCCAGAGCTGCATCTCCCAAGAGTCCTTTTTCTATACACAGTGTGTGGGCAGGCTCTTGTAACTCAAGGCAGCAGCATTGTTTTTCTTGGAAAGTAGTCAACATATGCATGCGGTGAGCAGGAGAGCGGCGGAGTTCTGTAGTCCAGCAAGCTGGGATGACAACACTATCTGGGATTTCAGTGCAGCACAGGCGCTATGTTGTCAGCCCAAACAGGAAGTTAAGAGCGCAAAGGATTTCAACAGGTATTTTTCTGTACTGTCAGCATTTTTAAAGCGATTAAACACCGGAAATGTGAATGCATTGCAATGAAACTTTGTTTTCCCTGCCATAAACTTTCAGCATGGAGCCCGGTGGTTTACACTTGTCTCTCCAGAGGATTCAATTATAAAGTTATTTCAAAGGAACAGAAACCTTCTCCACACTGACAGAATTAATGAGCTTGTGGGTATCTACATTGTGTTCCCCGTCTACAAACAATGTTTATTTGTAGATTTATCTTTCGTTCTTTCTTTCACCTTCTAGACTCTGGTGACGGCGGCTGGTCCCGGACTTCCCTTGTGTTTAATTACATGGCGCTTCCAGGAACTTGTTACCGATATATGTGGAGGGATTGCGATCATGCCTGCTACATTGTGTTTCCTGGAATATTCTGTATGGTCACCTGAATCTAATAAACTAAGAACACCATACGGCCATGTGGTCCAATAGCATGTGGTCCTGGACCCTCATCTCTACCTATATGGCTAAAGGTATGAGGACCTCCCTCCCAATGTGTTGAGCTGTCTCCAGTGAAGGTTCTGCTGACCATCACACCTCAATGGTCAAAAGTATGTGGACGTCCCTCCAAAAGATTTAGTTCCTGGGTGAAGGGCCATATTATATTACATGATACAAAGACATTGTAGACAAGTGTGCTCTTCTAACCTTGTGGTCACAGTTTGGTGAAGACCCTTTTCTGTTCCAACATGACTGTCCCCTGTGTACAAAGCCAGTTCCATAAAGACATGGTGTGACCGGTTTGGTGTGGAGGAACTTGAGTGTCCTGTGACCTCAACCCTACTGGACACCTTTCAGATAAATACACTCTACGGCCAAAACGTTTATAGACATCCGACCATCACACCCAAATGGTCAACAGAATGTGGACTTCCCTCCAAATGATTCAGTTCAGGTGTCCCAAGTGAAGGGCCCTGTTATCTTACATGATACAAACAGAGTTTAGACAATTGTGCTCGTCTAACCCTGTGGTCACAGTTTGGTGAAGACCCTTTTCTGTTCCACCATAACTGTCCCGTGTACAAAGCCAGTTCCATAAAGACATGGTGTGACCAGTTTGGTTTGGAGGAACTCGAGTGTCCTGCACAGAGCCCTGACCTCAACCCTATTGAACACCATTAGGATGAATTGGAATGAAGATGGTATGACAGGTCTTCTCATCCAACATCAGTACCTGACCTCACAAATGGGCACATAATTCCCACAGACACACTCCAAAATCTTGTGGAAAGTCTTCCCAGAAGAGTGGAGGATGTTATAGCTACAAAGGGGGCAACTCCATATTAATGGCCAAAGGAGAAGGGGGGACATTCCTTATTGATGGCCATGGTTTTGGAATGAGATGTCCAACGGGCTCAAATAGGTGTAATGGCCAAAGGGAGGAGGGTCACCACCATATTAATAGCTATGGTGGGAGAGACGCACCTCCATATTAATGGCTATGGTGGGAGAGACGCACCTCCATATTAATAGCTATGGTGGGAGGAGGACACCTCCATATTAATGGTATGGTGGGAGAGGGACACCTCCATATTAATGGCTATGGTGGGAGGGGGACACCTTTATATTAATGGTGATGGTGGGAGGGGTGCACCTCCATATTAATGGCTATGGTGGGAGGTGGACACCTCCATATTAATGGTGATGGTGGGAGGGGTGCACCTCCATATTAATGGCTATGGTGGGAGGGGCACACCTCCATATTAATGGTGATGGTGGGAGGGGTGTACCACCATATTAATGGCTATGGTGGGAGGGGCGCACCTCCATATTAATGGTGATGGTGGGAGGGGTGCACCACCATATTAATGGCTATGGTGCGAGGGGCACACCTTTATATTAATGGCTATGGTGCGAGGGGCACACCTTTATATTAATTTTTATGGTGGGAGGGGCGCACCTTTATATTAATGGCTATGGTGGGAGGGGTGCACCTCCATATTAATGGCTATGGTGGGAGGGGCACACCTTTATATTAATGGTTATGGTGGGAGGGGCGCACCTCCATATTAATGACTATGGCTTTGGAATGGAATGGCCGACAAATTCTTAGAGGTGTGATGGTCAGGCATCCGCAAACCTTGTGCCATATAGTGTACAATGCATCAATACAGTTTTTGCAATCGCTGCGTTGTAGCCGTGAAAGGGGAACGGTTATCTGTGGACCAAAAGTTCTCAGCATTCTATATAAACCTTCAACAAACCCGGGTTGTGTTAGAAGAATTGGGTGTGGGAAATTGAACATTTTGTGGAAGTAGAAAAGCCTGACCCCTGCCGGCATGCTGCAGAGACCCTTTCACTCGCTGTGGAAGCAGCGGTCTCTCTGCGGTTTCTATTTTTCAACATCAGGATCGGCATTTAATATGAATTCGGCTCTATGGAGGAAGCGTGAGGATCCCAGGAAGAGACCCGACATCTGCCTCCTATTGTTTGAATCTTTCAGAAGCAATGTATCCCCCTAGTGCAGCGCCGCGGAATCTCTGAACCGTTTGTACATTCAGAAGATTAAAGGGAGAGGTTATCAGAGGGAACGTTGATTTATTTTTCATCATCTTACCGGTTACGTAGTCCAGCCCTTCCAACAACTTCTTCTCTCTGGAAAAATCCAGGGCAAAGTTTTCAAAGGCATCATTTAAATTGACATCGGGGAGAAGAACTTGAGAGGATGCGGTTGCCATGGAAACCACATACATACATACATACATACATATATATATATATATATCATATATCTTTTTCATGTTTAAAGAAGAACTATGGGGCCAGTGTTATGGGGCCAGTGTTTTTCCCCATAGTTCTCCTCAGGGTCACGGGAGGACACAAACTAGCGTCCTCCCGTCACCTAAAGCTCGGTATACTGAGACGCCGCAGCCAGGACGGATCCCGACAATACTGTCGAGATCCACCCAGCAGTGTGAGTGACAGCTGGCTCTGCCTATCTAGAGGCAGAGCCAGCTGCACCCGCCCCTTCCCCCGTCCGTTCCGCCAGGCAGCGCTGGAGGATCGGAGAGGGGGGAATCCATGACGGGAGCCGCGAGTGACAGTCACGGCTCTCTGCAGGGACAGGATCGAGAAGTGAGCGATCGACGGTATGTGTTCGCTCACCTCCCGATCTATAGAGCCGGCGTGTGACAGTCTCATTGTCACAGGTCGGCTCGAACTAGGACGATGAGTGAAAATCACTCGCCTCGTAGTTCTCCTTTAATGCATGCATGCTAAGTAATGTGCACATGTAACACATACAATCTGTTTGTAAATAGCACATGTCTATAATTGTAGTGATATGTGGATGGATGCTGCAGGTGGACGCCATACTTAGACCCAGTTCCATCTCTACAGTAACAAACCCAGGCCCACTGTATGAGGCAAACACGTCTCCGGAGGGGACTATGTTCTGCCTCATCCGTAGGCCTGGTTTCATTCTGCATGAGATACCTCGGTCGGCTTTACATAACGTTTCCCCTTTTTAACAGCAAGAAGCCGACACTGTGTGTGGCTACTAGACGTCAGGACTAGCTGTTACTGAATGACCAGTCAAAATGGTTTCGAATCATGTGATAGCTGGATGGAGCTTCATTCACAAAAAACAAGCTTTTAGCCTGTACTTGAGGCTGAAGCCTGCCAGTGAACCATTGTTTAATAATGTAATTGTAAAAGACAATTTCAGTATTTAAAAAAATAATTAATTTAAAATATATACGTGTGTGTGTGTATATATATATATACACACACAGCCATGCCCAAAAATATTATTGGCCCCCCTTCATTTCTGTCAGATAATGCGCCACTTTGCCCAGAAAATTGTTGCAATTACAATTACAAAAAAGTTGAGAAAAAAAAAAGCCAAACCTGACACATTCCACGCAAAACTCCAAATATGGACTGGACAAAATTATTGGCACCTTCTACAAATGGCAAGAAATAATTGCATTCCAAGTTTTTGTGGAAGAGCATGGACAGTCTCGAGGTTACAAGTCCATCTCCAGAGATCTTAAAGGAGAACTATGAGGGGGAGTGCTTCTCACTCACCTCATAGTTCTAGCCGACCTGTGACAATGAGACACAGGTCAGCTCAGTAGATCGGGAGGTGAGCGAACGCATACCGGCTTTCGCTCACTTCTCGATCCTGTCACGGCTCTCTGCCGTGACAGGGGAGGGGCTGGATTCCCCCCTCCCCGCTCCGATCCTCCAGCGCTGACTGGCGGAACGGATGGGGGAGGGGGCGGGTACAGCTGGCTCTGCCTCTAGATAGGCGGAGCCAGCTGTCACTCACGTAGCTGGGCGGATCCCGGCACAATTGTCAGGATCCGCTTCAGCTGCGGCGTCTCAGTATACCGCGAGCTGTAGCTCCCTATATACTGAGCTTAGGGTGACGGGAGGACGCTAGTTTGTGTCCTCCCGTTACCCTAAGGAGAACTATGGGGAAAAGCCCTGACCCCATAGTTCTCCTTTAATGTTTCTGTGTCCTCTGTACACAACATTGTCTGGACGTTTCCAGCCCTCGGCACTGGAGCTGATCTCCCTGGACGTGGAGGAAAGAGAACAAATCGATCGAAGATTGCAAGGAAGGATTGTTGGAATGACGGATAAAGACCCTCCATCAACTTCCAGACAAATTCAAGCTGACCTTCAGGCACCGGGTACAACTGTGTCAGCACGCACTATACATCGCCATCTGAATGATAGGAGACCCAGGAGGACCCCACTGCCGACATAGAAACATAAAAAAGCCAAAACTGACCCGAGTAAGTCAAAACCCTAACCCTGTGCTGTGGACAGACGAAACAAAATGACAGCTTTTTGGTTCAGCCCATTATTCTACTGTTCTTAGAAAAAGAAATGAGGCCTTTAACCAGTTGACATCCGCGGTGTTAAACCCCCTTCCCATCCAGGCCATTTTTCAGTATTCAGCGCTGCGGTACTTTGACTGACATTTATTCCGTCATGCAGCGCTGTACTGAAATGAATTTTATACCCTTTTTTGGGGACACAGTCCCTCCAGTCACACATGGTGGGGGGGTCACTGATGTTTTGGGGTTGCTTTGCTGCTTCAGGCGTGGGATGTCTTGACTGTGTGCACGGCATTATGAAATCTGAAGACTACCAAAAAAATGTTGGTGTGCAATGTAGGGCCCAGTGTCAGAACGTTGGGTCTCCGTCAGAGGTCACGGGTCTTACCGCAGGACAATGACCCAAAGCAAACGTCAAAAAGCACCCAGAAATGGTTCCAGACAAAGCGCTGGAGAGTACTGGACTAGCCCAGCAATGAGTCCAGATCTGAATCCCATAGAGCTGCTGTGGAGGGAAAAGGAACCTTCCAATCTGAGAGAGCAGTTGGCGAAAGAAGAGTGCTCCAAAATTCCTGTAGCGAGGTGTAAGAAACTCATTGATGATTACAGGAAGCCATTGATCCAAGGTCTGCGCTACCAAATATTAACTGAGGGTGCCAATAATTTTGTCCAGTCCATTTTTGGAGTTTTGTGTGCAATGTGTCAGGTTTGGCTTTTTTTTTTCTCCACTTTTTTGTGTCACCAATACAACATAATGGTCTGGCCCTCTAGCAATTTCAGCCCCAAATTATAGCCAATTTGCCTACAAACGTCAGGTGGTCATAACAATCTGGCCACTCAGTGTATGTCATGGCCAAAAAAAATTAACCCCTGGTCCCTAAAGGGTTATATTACTTTGTATCTGCCCCAGACTTGCTCTGGGAACGTCACCCACCTGTCTACTACGGTTTTTGCTGCCTGCAGAAACCTGGCGTGGTCGTTCTCCTTCAGGAGATGGTCGGCTTGATTGATTAACACTGTAGATCGCTCCAGTCTCTGCCGGCAGTTAGCAATTTGCTGCGCGAGTTTCCTCAGCTTTGTCACCTGAAAGCCGAGAAGGATTAATGTGGAGAGATAACGTCGGAGATGCTTCACATTTAAAGGGTCAGCCTGCTCGACAAAACACATATTGCAATTTGTCAGCCACTCTGCAGGGAAGATAAAGCAGATCAAAGTCCTAGCTGGAGGATGTCTAGGTTACTAAAGCACCACGTATCATAAACAACTGCAATTTTACATTTTTATGATCTACTGCGGCCTCTTTGGAGCCATTTCATGTCTATATGCACTCCAGTGATGGCTGCATAGCAATTCTCAGGGCGGGTTTCCTGATGGTGACAACAGAGGACCATGTCTGTGTAATATGTGCTGAAGCAGCTATGCAGAAGCACACTTGGGAGACAGGAACAGAGCTTTGTCACCCTATAACAGGTAGTGCCTGACCAAGGATCATGAGATATTACATTGGTGGTCAGTGGGAAGAATGCTCATTACATTGGGGGGTCAGCAGGAAGAATGCCCCTTACATTGGATGTCAGTGGGAAGAATGTCCCTCACATTGGTGGTCAGTGGGAAGAATGCTCATTACATTGGTGGTCAGTGGGAAGAATGCTCCTTACATTGGTGGTCAGTGGGAAGAATGTTCCTTACATTGGTGGTCAGTGGGAAGAATGCTCCTTACATTGGTGGTCAGTGGGAAGAATGTCCCTCACATTGGTGGTCAGTGGGAAGAATGTCCCTCACATTGGTGGTCAGTGGGAAGAATGCTCATTACATTGGTGGTCAGTGGGAAGAATGCTCCTTACATTGGTGGTCAGTGGGAAGAATGTTCCTTACATTGGTGGTCAGTGGGAAGAATGCTCCTTACATTGGTGGTCAGTGGGAAGAATGCTCCTTACATTGGTGGTCAGTGGGAAGAATGCTCCTTACATTGGAGGTCAGAGGGAAGAATGCTCCTTACATTGGTGGTCAGTGGGAAGAATGCTCCTTACATTGGTGGTCAGTGGGAAGAATGCTCCTTACATTGGTGGTCAGTGGGAAGAATGCCCCTTACATTGGTGGTCAGTGGGAAGAATGCTCCTTACATTGGTGGTCAGTGGGAAGAATGCTCCTTACATTGGTGGTCAGTGGGAAGAATGCTCCTTACATTGGTGGTCAGTGGGAAGAATGCTCCTTACATTGGTGGTCAGTGGGAAGAATGCTCCTTACATTGGTGGTCAGTGGGAAGAATGCTCCTTACATTGGTGGTCAGTGGGAAGAATGCTCCTTACATTGGTGGTCAGTGGGAAGAATGCTCCTTACATTGGTGGTCAGTGGGAAGAATGCTCCTTACATTGGTGGTCAGTGGGAAGAATGCTCCTTACATTGGTGGTCAGTGGGAAGAATGCTCCTTACATTGGTGGTCAGTGGGAAGAATGCTCCTTACATTGGTGGTCAGTGGGAAGAATGCTCCTTACATTGGTGGTCAGTGGGAAGAATGCTCCTTACATTGGTGGTCAGTGGGAAGAATGCTCCTTACATTGGTGGTCAGTGGGAAGAATGCTCCTTACATTGGTGGTCAGTGGGAAGAATGCTCCTTACATTGGTGGTCAGTGGGAAGAATGCTCCTTACATTGGTGGTCAGTGGGAAGAATGCTCCTTACATTGGTGGTCAGTGGGAAGAATGCTCCTTACATTGGTGGTCAGTGGGAAGAATGCTCCTTACATTGGTGGTCAGTGGGAAGAATGCTCCTTACATTGGTGGTCAGTGGGAAGAATGCTCCTTACATTGGTGGTCAGTGGGAAGAATGCTCCTTACATTGGTGGTCAGTGGGAAGAATGCTCCTTACATTGGTGGTCAGTGGGAAGAATGCTCCTTACATTGGTGGTCAGTGGGAAGAATGCTCCTTACATTGGTGGTCAGTGGGAAGAATGCTCCTTACATTGGTGGTCAGTGGGAAGAATGCTCCTTACATTGGTGGTCAGTGGGAAGAATGCTCCTTACATTGGTGGTCAGTGGGAAGAATGCTCCTTACATTGGTGGTCAGTGGGAAGAATGCTCCTTACATTGGTGGTCAGTGGGAAGAATGCTCCTTACATTGGTGGTCAGTGGGAAGAATGCTCCTTACATTGGTGGTCAGTGGGAAGAATGCTCCTTACATTGGTGGTCAGTGGGAAGAATGCTCCTTACATTGGTGGTCAGTGGGAAGAATGCTCCTTACATTGGTGGTCAGTGGGAAGAATGCTCCTTACATTGGTGGTCAGTGGGAAGAATGCTCCTTACATTGGTGGTCAGTGGGAAGAATGCTCCTTACATTGGTGGTCAGTGGGAAGAATGCTCCTTACATTGGTGGTCAGTGGGAAGAATGCTCCTTACATTGGTGGTCAGTGGGAAGAATGCTCCTTACATTGGTGGTCAGTGGGAAGAATGCTCCTTACATTGGTGGTCAGTGGGAAGAATGCTCCTTACATTGGTGGTCAGTGGGAAGAATGCTCCTTACATTGGTGGTCAGTGGGAAGAATGCTCCTTACATTGGTGGTCAGTGGGAAGAATGCTCCTTACATTGGTGGTCAGCAGTGGTTGAAGGAACCTCTAGAAACCTCTGGAGGAACATCTGGTTGAGGAAGGTTGTCCCAATCACCAAAACACATTGGTTTTGGGTGTCCTGACCCCTCAAAGTCCAGCGTCATGTGACCTGTGTCATCCTCTCCCGGTATCTATAAATCTATTGATATCATATTATGGGACATTTTCCGGAAAACTCACTTTCGTCTCCTTGATTTTGACGGAAATCATCTGCTTCCTTCTCTGAATAATGTCCACGAGTTCGTCACATTCCTCGTTGAGCTTGGCTTCATGCATGCTTGTGTTGACCTGCAGCAAAACATTACACAGGAAGACTTTAAAAAGGGGTCAAAAACTATTTAATATGCCAAAGATAATCCAGTTTAGTACAATGATTGCAACATTCTAATATATTAAATGGGTCACCGAACACAAAGTCTAAATAAGTAGATCTGAACCTCAACTGGGTGCCATAGATAATTGATTTTTTTTCCCCAAAGTCACATGTATGTGACTTTTTTTTTTAATGACTACTAATTCATAGAGAGCAAGGGTTGGGGACGGTTGAGAAGGTTTCCTGGAGTAGAGTCTTAGGGACTAAAGTGCTTTCTATTATATCTGTTGATCCAATCAGTTTCATTGTGTCCAATTTACTTCCTGTTTGCAGCCTTTTGAATGTCCAATGGCGTGGTCACCCTGAGCCTAGAGCTAAAGCCTGTGACTGCAGCTGCCTGAGATTGCCTTCTTAGGATAGTTAATGATATCAAAGGAAGTGCTGATGTGTCTCTCCGCCCACATACCCCATCCAGAAAGACAAGAGTAGAGGTCATGTGACTCCCGTTAAAAACATTAAAATTAGTTTATTAGGCCTGCTATACTTGTATTTTTATTAAGGGGTTTGCATTAGCTGCTACTCATTTGGGGGGGGGGGGGGGGGGACAAAGGGGGCCCAACATG
>NW_017307008.1:483380-486109 GCF_000935625.1 Nanorana parkeri
GGGGCATGATCAAGGTGGCCCATCATGTGGGTGTTACCTTACAAATACATCCTGCCTAGGAACACCCACTCCTGCAATTTGATATCCACCCACCAAAGTATAACTCCTCCCAAGCCCCCACCCACTACTTGCATGAGGACTGAGGGCTCTTGAGAGGAGCACTGAGCACCCCTTAAATTCATTGGATTTCAGTTCTTGCAATCATGGAGGTTCAGCATCATATGTGGGCGTTACCTTACATATACATCATGCCTAGGAACACCCAATTGGCACCCACCCATCAAGGCATCTGATATTTGCATAACTCCTCCCAAGGACCTGCCCACTGCTTGCATTGGGGCTGAGGGCTCTTGTTTTCAGGAAGCTATGTCCAGCACCCTCCCGCCCCTTTTCATTCATTGGATTTCTGTTCTTGCAATCACAGAAGTTCAGTATCACATGTGGGCGTTACCTTACATATATATCCTGCCTAGTAATGCAAACTCGCCCGGACTGGCAACCAACCATCAAGGCATTTGATATTTGCATAACTCCTTCCAAGAGGAGGCCCACTGCTAGCATTAGGCTGAGGACTCTTGTTTTCAGGCAGCTATGTCCAGCACCCTCCAGCCCCTTTCATTCACTGGGCTTCAGTTCTTGCAATCATGGAGGCTCAGCATCACATGTGGGCGTTACCTTGCATATACATCCTGCCCAGGAACGCCCACTCGCCCAAACTGGCAACCCCCCATCAAGGCGTTTGATATTTGCATAACTCCTTCCAAGAGCCAACCCACTGCTTGCATCAGGGCTGATGCACCCTGCTGGCCCTCCCACTAGCCATGACCTGACTGTATTGCGCAGAGGAGAACAGAGACTCACTGATGACATCACTGGATCTAAAATAAGGTATACAGTATAATAGAAAGGTTTTATTTAAATATATCGTCGGCTTGTGGACCAGGGAAGGCAAAACATGAGCAGATTAGACTTCAGCTTTCGATCCGTTTGAATGCAGAAGATGTAAATGCTCCTCATAGCCGAGTCCTAATATGAGATTTTATACAGCACCTCTCAGGGAACATCCGACCTCAGCCCTACTGAACATCCGACCTCAGCCCTACTGAACATCCGACCTCAGCCCTACTGAACATCCGACCTCAGCCCTACTGAACATCCGACCTCAGCCCTACTGAACATCCGACCTCACCCCTACTGAACATCTGACTTCAACCCTACTGAACATCTGACCTCAGCCCTACTGAACATCCGACCTCAGCCCTACTGAACATCCCACCTCAGCCCTAGTGAACATCCCACCTCAGCCCTACTGAACATCCCACCTCAGCCCTACTGAACATCCGACCTCAACCCTACTGAACATCTGACCTCAACCCTACTGAACATCTGACCTCAACCCTACTGAACATCTCTGGGATGAACTGGAACACTGATTGTGGGCCAGGTCTTCTACTCCAACATCAGTACCTGACCTCACAAATTATCTTTTGGCTGAATGGACACACGTTCTTTCTCCAAAAACTCTCCAGAATCTTCATACATACAAAGCCAGCTCCATAAAGACGTGGTTGGACCAGTTTGGTGTGGAGGAACTCGAGTGTCTTGTACAGAGCCCTGACCTAAACCCTACTGAACACCTTTGGGATGAATTGGAATGCCAATTGTGAGCCGAATCTTCTCATCCAACATCAGTACCTGACCTCACAAATTCCCACAGACACCCACCAAAATCTTGTGGAAAGCCTTCTCAAAGGAGTGGGAACTGTTATAGGCACAAAGAGAAGACCAGCTCCATATTATAGGCCATGGTTTTGGAATGGGATGTCCAACACAGTCAAATAAATAAAATAATAAATACAAAATAATAAAAGTAATAATAATACAAATAATATGAATACAAGTAATAAAAATACAAGTAACAATAATAATAGCAAATGTAAAAACAAAAACAAAAAACATATACACACTAGGGCTGTGGAAATTAAAGATTAATTTCTCGATTAATCGTTAAACTTTTTGATGGATTCAAATTATTTTGATCGCTAATGAAAACACTCACCTCTCCGCCGGCTTCTGGGAGTCCTGTCAGCGATCCGGTGAAGTCACGGACATCGACGTCAACTGACACCTCCCCCCTTCCCCAAGTGGCTCCGTCGGCTAACAAAGGGAAGGGGGAGGAGTTCGGTGACGTCGATGTCCGTGACATCGACGTCACCTTCGTTAGCCGACAGAGCCACTTGGGCCGGTGAGTTTGCCCAAGAAACTTTCTGCACGAGCGCCAGCCAAGGTTTGGCCTATACACATACAGCACAGCAATTAAGTAATAAAATGAACTAGGATCACACTAATCCAGCACGTTATTAATCTGAGTTGCCCCACTCAAGCGGCGGCCATATTGAGTGGGGCACGTGAGAATTAGTTCATTTTATTACTTCATTGCTGTGCTGTATGTGTATAGGCCAATGTACAGGCCAATGTAGTCGGATCTGTGTGTGCGTTATAATTAATCAAAATTAATCGATTCATTAAAATAATTTCGATTAATCGAACACGAAAATTTTAATCATTACCAGCCCTAATACACACGCTTTAGATAAATGTAGATCTACACTCAGACCAGCTCTATATTATAGGCCATGGTTTTGGAATGGGATGTCCAACACAGCCAAATAAAATAATAATAAAATACAAAATAATAATAAAAGTAATAATACAAATAATAATAATAA
>NW_017307008.1:486132-488684 GCF_000935625.1 Nanorana parkeri
TAATAATCATACAAGTAATAAAAATACAAGTAATAATAATAAAAAATGTAAGCACAAAAATAAACACGCTTTAGATAAACGTATATCTATACTCAGACCAGATAAAAATTAACAAGAGTAACAATAATATTAATTACATAAATTAAGAATCAAAATTAATTAAATAATAACTAAAGAAATAAACAAAAAAAAAGTCAAATGTAAATATAAATGCTTTAGATGAGTGGTTCTCAACTTGTGTAACCCACATTTGTCCTCGGTCATTAAGTCACGAACCAAGTCGCACTGCAATGTGGGCTGCTGTGCTGTGACGGAGCTCCATCCATATGTGCATTGCTTGTACAGCTCCCATACGCGCCTGTAGAGGTGCCGGGAACCAGAATTTGATGTTACTCCGGTCCAGGCACCTCCACAGGACAAGCGAGGGAGCTATAAGCAATACATGTATGGATGGAGCTCCCTCGCTGCCATACCCCCAACCCACCCCACCTCAAGCTTACACTTGGTGCCGAGCAGCATATATTGAATGGCTGCTCGGTGTGAAAACTGACAGCGCTGCGCTAGGGGGAGGCTGAGGAGCCTCTCACCTAGAAAAGTGGAAGGCACGTGGCGACCCACTGAGCACGGGGTCGCGACCCACCAGTTGAGAACCAAGGCTTTAGATAGATGTAGGTCTACAGCAGGGGTCAGCAACCTTAAACACTCAAAGAGCCATTTGGACACGTTTCCCGCAAAAAATGAAAACACCGGGAGCCACAAAACCCTTTTGACATCTAAAATGAAGATAACACTATATATATATATATAGGTTTTTTTTTACATTTTATGCTAATTATATAGGTATATGTGGGCTTAGTAACGCACTGGACTCTGGTCTTAGTAACGCACTGGACTCTGGTCTTAGTAACGATTATTCTTTGTATTATTATTACAATAATATTAATGATAACAATAAATACATTTTAAAAAAACGAATCTTAAAACAAAAGAACGATTGCATAGAAGAACATGTTACATTTCTTTCCTTCTAGTCACCCATCACGCTTGGCTTTGTCTGCAGCCTTATTTCCAGGCAGTATTGATCAGTGGTTACATCCAATCTAGACCACATCAGTTTCAGATGCCACAGATAATGTTGGACTCGTGTCATCCGCATCTGTCTTGCTCCCGTCTCCGTCCATGCGTGAAAAGGTCAGAGACCGGAGCTGAATTGTCCTACACGAGCCGCTATAATTGGAGCTTCTAATTGTACTTTAATCAATTCTGCTTTACAAGTCTGATTTGTTGTCGATGAAAAGCCAACGTGTTACCTCCTCGCAGCTCTCCAGGAACCCGGCCAGTGTTAAGTGCTGTCAGAAAAATCCTCTGCCATAGGGCGGAATCGATGGCCGAATCGATGGCGTTTGTTATCTTAAAGCCATTGTTATTGATGCAGTTGGAAATTTGGTAGACAGCTGACACAGCCCATTACTATGCAGACACACAAAATAAATGCATTCCTGCAATCCTGGCGCAAATTCCTGTTTACAGTTGTGTAATATCTCCCCCGTTTCAGTCCTGGAGCTCAGAATGGTTTTAACAATAAACCGCAAGTAGATATAAACCCGAAATGAATGACATTTCCCTTGCTAAAGCAAAGCACCACGTATCATAAACAATTGCCATTCATAACCCTTTGCTACATGTCATTGCTCCCAATCTCCCACAGGCCCCCTTGCAGCCACTTCCTGCCTACATGCACTCCAGTGATGGCTGCGTGGCATTTCTCAGGGCGGGCTTCCTGATGGTGATAACAAGGGACCATGTCTTTGTAATGTGTGATAAAATGGCCACTACTCTCCATTGTAAGCCCATGTGACAGGGTGACAATGCAGGAGCACAATTGGGAGACAGGGACAGAGCGTTCTCACCCCATAACAGGAAGGGCCTGACCTGGGATTATCCGGGACCTCTTGGTTTTAGCTCTTCTGGCTGAACAGACCTATTCTAGAAGGTCTCCCAGCTGCTGTGCATGACCTGGGATTCTCTATGACCTCTTGATTTTAGCTCTTCTGGCTGAACAGACCTATTCTAGAAGGTCTCTTAGCTGCTTTGCATGACCTGGGATTATCCGGGACCTCTTGGTTTTAGCTCTTCTGGTTGAACAGACCTTTTCTAGAAGGTCTCCCAGCTGCCCTGCATGACCTGGGATTCTCAATGACCGCCTGGTTTTAGCTCTTCTGGCTGAACAGACCTTTTCTAGAAGGTCTCCCAGCTGCTGTGCATGACCTGGGATTCTCTATGACCTGGGCCCTTCATGGCAGGATCACCAGGAATTATTTAGTGAAAGCTGCATGTTTAAAAAAATATAAACATTTTAATTACATTTCATTTGTAATTGTTTTTAGAATTTGTATTATTTTATAAAGTGCAACTCTATTTATACATTTTAATATCATTTTATAGTTTGTCATTTTATTCATGCATTTTATTAATAATTTTATAATTTGTAATTTTATTGATAAACTGTATTATTTGATCATTTGGGACTTTTTTTACAATTTTTTCATTTG
>NW_017307008.1:488708-521216 GCF_000935625.1 Nanorana parkeri
ATCTAATGGATAATATATAAATACGTCATTCATATTTATTCATTAAATTGCTCTGAAAATTATGCTGACAGATTAAAATACCTTAAAAAAAAAAGATAAATAAATGTATCAGTTTTTTTTCTCTGTGGATACATTGACACCCAACTATATATTTTAAAACATCAAACTTTATTAAGTTAATAAATTACAAATATTTATACATTTTAAATTGTAATTTTTTTTCCTGCCACTAGATGGAGCGGAGGAGCAGAGCAGGAGAACCCCTCCCCGAGCAAAGTGGTTACACCTCTGAGATTCCAAAATTTAACTTTAACCCCTTCACAACCAACGACGTACAGTGTACTGGCATCTGACATGTTGGGTAACGCCGCACACGCCGGAGTGAGAGCAATAATTCTAGGATCAGTATTTTTGGGTATCACTAAAGTGATGACCTGTGGGGGCTTTTAAAGCGTTGTCTGTGGACATTTTGGGGTACTGAATTTTGTCGCCGTTTCACGGACGCACACAATTTTTAACCTGGACATGTTGGGTATCTATTTACTCGTTGTAACCTCGTCTTTTATATTGTATTTTAAAAATGGGTATTTTATTGTGTTTTGGGGCATTTAAGTACATTTTTCACTACATTTTGGGGTTTTATGAGGAGATGCGCTAATATCGTGCAACATAAAAATTTGCAACTGCCGCCATTTTATTCTATAGGATCTCGGCTTTCAGAAAACATGGGGGGATTGGAGGGTTTTAAGTAATTTTCAGGCCTAAAATGTGGAATATAATATGTGTGCAAAAAATGAAGAAAAAAAAAGGCCTCAGTTATGAAGGGGTTAAACGTATTGGACGTATTGGAATGAGGTGGCAGTGCTGAGTCCTAATTTCATGGCCCCTTGTAAGAGTTCAGGGAGGCAACAAGAAAACGGGTTCCCTGGTCAACAGAGGGAAAGCATTCATCAATGTCTACCCTTAGGTGTGTTTTTGGGTTTTTTAAATCAGCTTTAAATATAATTGGCTGACGGGTTCGCTTTAAGATTCTGGACATTTGCTGGTCCGTGCTATAGAAAATACAGCGCGTTCACCGAGCTAATGACAGGGACAGACGTTATTATGTACAGCCAGGCCCAGAGCAGTCCCAGGATTCATCCAGACACCCGGAGATCTGCTCTGGTCTTCTGGTACCGTATCTGCCTGTTGGGTTCTGACATCTGGCCTTGTATGTGACTTTGCTGCGTCATAGAGAATCCCAGGCCATGCAAGCTAAGAGACCTTCGAGAAAAGATCTGTTCAGCCAGAAGAGTTAAAACCAAGAAGGTCATAGAGAATCCCAGGTCATGCACAGGAGCTGGAATACCCTCTAGAAATGGTCTGTTCAGCCAGAAGAGCTAAAACCAAGAGGTCATAGAGAATCCCAGGTCATGCACAGCAGCTGAAAGACCTTCTAAAAAAAAGGTCTGTTCTGCCAGAAGAGCTAAAACCAAGAGGTCCCGGATAATCCCAGGTCATGCAAAGCAGCTAAAACCAAAAGGTCATAGAGAATCCTAGGCCATGCTCAGCTGCCAGAGAGACCTTCTAGAAAAGGTCTGTTTAGCCAGAAGAGCTAAAACCAGGAGGTCATAGAGAATCCCAGGTCATGCAGGGCAGCTGGGAGATCTTCTAGAAAAGATCTGTTCTGCCAGAAGAGCTAAAACCAAGAGGTCACAGAGAATCCCAGGTCATGCACAGCAGCGGGGAGACCTTCTAGAAAAGGTCTGTTCAGCCAGAAGAGCTAAAACCAAGAGGTCACATAGAATCCCAGGTGATACACAGAAGCTTGGAGACCCTATAGAAAAGGTCTGTTCTGCCAGAAGAGCTGAAACCAAGAGGTCATAGAGAATCCCAGGTCATGCACAGCAGCTGGGAGGCCTTCTAGAAAAGGTCTGTTCAGCCAGAAGAGCTAAAACCAGGCGGTCATAGAGAATCCCAGGTCATGCAGGGCAGCTGGGAGACCTTCTAGAAAAGGTCTGTTCAACCAGAAGAGCTAAAACCTAGAGGTCACGGATAATCCCAGGTCATGCAAAGCAGCTAAGAGACCTTCTAGAATAGGTCTGTTCAGCCAGAAGAGCTAAAACCAAGAGGTCATAGAGAATCCCAGGTCATGCACAGCAGCTGGGAGACCTTCTAGAATAGGTCTGTTCAGCCAGAAGAGCTAAAATCAAGAGGTCATAGAGAATCCCAGGTCATGCACAGCAGCTGGGAGACCTTCTAGAATAGGTCTGTTCAGCCAGAAGAGCTAAAACCAAGAGGTCATAGAGAATCCCAGGTCATACACAGCAGCTGGAAGGCTCTTCTGCAGAGTCACATTTTTATTTAAAAGTAATAACAATGTAGAATTATCTCCGCAGTTACACAGCAGAACTTCTTTTTTTATCTCGATGGTGTTCCCTGGCATCAATCTCACCGTTTCCTTGCCGGACATGTGACTGTCAGCTTCATTAGGCGCATTTATTAAGGGAGAGGCAATGAGCTCAGTTATAGGCATTGGAGCATGAAGAGAGATGCCTGCAACACATAAATCTTTAAAAGGAAGCAAAACATACACTTGTGAGCAATTCATTTGGAAAATTTTGGCTTTTTTCCCCTCGAATGTGTGATACGGGAGACAGGGAATGTGTAGCACCAGGTCCATTAAAGGCACTCTGAGGAAAGGGAGCAAGCAGAACACGAGTCCTTATCAGGGCTCCATAAGTCTCTACAAGAGATGCTTCCTCTATGGTCCTTCACTCCAGGTGTTGGGTCTATTTCTCATGTCCACCATTTCCCCAGAACATATAGCACTCTGGGTTGGGTCGTCTCATAAACCTCCAGCAAGTCAGACATCTGGGTTTCGTTTGGTTGTGACAGTTCATACAAAGTACAAGCTCGGCAATGACTCAACAGCCCAGCTCCATCTGCTCCCTCTCCCAACAGTGATTCAGCAGATTAGCTACTCCTGCTTCCCTTCCCAGCAGTGATTCAGCTGCCCCAGCCACTTCTGCTCCCCTTCCCAGCAGTGACTTAGCAGCTCAGTTGCCATACTCCTCCCTTCCAACAGTTATTCAACAGCCCAGCTCTGCTCCCCCTCCCAGCAATGACTCAGCAGCTCAACCCCTGGCAGGATGGGTTAGAGGGGGTTTTAAGAGGGAGATACTTAGCCCAAAGTTGGGCCTCATCCACTTAAATAATCATATCTCAGCCACAGGTTCACTTTAACATCAGGCTATCAATACACGCCCTGCTGAGACAAATGATATGAACAACTGGAACGGATTACATCGGAGTCCGGACTGGCTTCGCTCTGCTACCGGCCGCGTCTCTGCGGTTAATATTGTGAATTTTTTAAATGATCTTTTTGGATCACACAAAACGTCTGATCCGGAGGAACGTCTGTAGCTGGATGCGAAGAATCCGACGGCGGAGCTTTGATACCCTTCCCTCCCGCTCCATGGCGTGCTGGCGGCCGCGTGAACTGTCCTGACCCTCACATTCACCTTCCTCCTTAGAGGCCCCAAAAATAATTTATTTTCTGAAAGCAGAGGCACCAAAAATTCTAAATTTTCTGAAAGCGGAGGCCCCCTAAAATTATATATTTTCTGAAAGCAGAGAATAAAAAAAGAGAAAGCTAGTATAAATGTTTTTTTATTGCGGTACGACATTTCTACAATATCATACCCAATGTGTCGGATGAATAGATACCAAACATGTCGAGCCTTAAAATTGCGCACGCCCGTGAAAAGGCCAAAACAAATAAAACATTTGACCATAGGCAACATTTTATCCCTTTGGCTGCCAAGGATTTTTGGGGGTTTTTTTTTGCACCCGTTATAATCCACCTTTTAGGCCTGAAAATTACTTCAAAACATTTTATACATTTTGTGAAAGCCGACACCGGGTAGAATAAAACGGCGGCAGCTGCAAATTTTTATGTTGCAGGATATTGACGCAACTCTTATCAAACCCCAAAATGTAGTTTAAAAAATGCACTTAAATTAAATTTAGCGCCCCAAAACACAATAAAATACCAATTTGTTTAATAAAATATAAAAGACGAGGTGACAACGAGTAAATAGATACCCAACACGCCCAGGTTAAAAATTGCGTGCGTCCGTCAAACGGCGTCAAATTTCAGTACCCCAAAAAGTCCACAGACGACGCTTTAAAAGCCCCCCACAGGTCATCGGTTTAGAGATAAAAGTAAATATTGGCCCTAGAATTACTGCTCTCGCTCTGGTGTGCGCGGCGATACCCAACATGTGTAGCGCGATTGTCGTTTCGTAAGTAGGCGCACCCGACGCGCATGATCGCGGGGGCAGGGACTTAAGCGTCCACTCCACTCTTCCTAAGACCTCCTGCTTTCCAGCTCCCTGGTCAACTCCTCCCATACTCGCCTCCAGGACTTCTCTAGAATCTCTCCCATCCTCTGGAAATCTTTACCCCAACCTGTCCGTCTGTCGCCCACCTTGACTGCCTTTAGGCGATCCCTTAAGACTCATCTCTTCAGGGAAGCCGATCCCACCTCAACCCAACCACTCAACCATCACGTTCTCAAACAATTCATATAATCTATTGGGGTGCAGATCGCACTTCAATAGCTTATTGCTGAGCTTCAGGAGCCGACCAATGACAGCTCAGGGACCGGAAGTGATGCAAAATGCGTCGCTCCCGGTGCCATAGAGCAGGAAGGAGATCAGTGAACGAACATTCGCCGCTCTCCTCCCCAGCTTCCCACCGGCAACTGACATGCCAGCCCCGGGCGTGTTGGTTGCAGTACCAGGCGTTCCAGTGCAGGCAGGAGACATGAATGGCACCACCACGCCCCCTCCCGCCCCAGAACGCAGGGAGCCCTTTGTTTATGCGATCCAGTGCGTCCATGGCATGGTACCATTGTAAAGCAATGTCTGAATAATGTAACGTCACCAATGCTTGCTGGAAGCGATGCATGATGGGAGAGGTAGTCTTGAGAAATGGAGCAGAAGGGAATATTTCAGTGGTTTTGAGTTGTTCCTTTTGATCGGCCCTGGAGACAGCTTACTCGCTCATGGTCAGGGAGTTCAATAATATGAGGGAGATGGCGGAAGCGACTCAGATATCGGACAAGAAAGTAAAGCAGAGCGCCAAACTGATCAGATATCAGAGACATAAAAAGATTGATTGGTTATATTGACCACACAGCCAACGCGCCTCGGGAGAACACACAAACTCCTTCCTCAAGGCTTTAACCATTGGGGTAAAAGGTATTTAAAAACAAGCTAGTGTGGCGCTCTCGCTAAGCATTCTGTGACCGTTCATCATCATCATATAGAATTGTCCTAATAATCCTTTGACGTCTTCTTACCTCTACCTGCTGGCAGATCTGGATGAGCTTTCCCATCTGCGTTTCGAGTTCGCTGCTGTACTTGACCAAGCTGGTGAGGTTTGACTCCAACGTTTGCTAGAAATAAAGAGAGAAGGACAAAATGAACCCCTTTTATATCGGTTGTCATGCAATGGATTTAATTAGGATTATATGAGGATCTAATGTACTTCATACATTGTATTTCCCTGTAAAAGCCTCCCTTGTGTAGACATCCGAAACCCCCGAGACTGCTGCTAGGTGCCGCCATCTTGGATGTGATCCCAACAGACTTAGTGACACTCTATAGCAGGGGTAGCCAAACTCCAGCCCTCCAGATGTGGTGAAACTACAAATCCCGTGATGCATCTCTCTCTGGGAGTCATGTCTGTGGCTCCAAGAATCTTGCAATGCCTCATGGGATTTGTAGTTCCACCACAGCTGGAGGGCCGCAGTTTGGCTACCCCTGCTCTATAATATTCCCCTTTACTCCTCCCCTGGCAGATATATATGTAGAGGGTTGTAGAGGAGGGGTGAAAGAGCTGAGCCAGCACAGACAGTAATTAGACACTCCCAGAAGAGGAGAGGGCTATGACATACAAGGAAGACAGGTCAGGGTGCCCATGCCGACTGTGTCCACCGTCAAACGTACCGACAATGGGCACGTGAGCACCAGAACTGGAGCACGGAGCAATGGAAGAAGGTGGCCTGGTCTGATGAATGATGTTTACTTTTACATCATGTGGATGGTCGGGTGTGTGTGTCACTTACCTGGGGAAGAGATGGCAACAGGATGTACCATGGGAAGAAGACAAGCTGGCAGAGGCAGTGTGATAAAGCATCACTTGTTTTTCCAGCACATCCCACAGACGATCCATTGGATTGAGATCTGGAGAATTTGGAGGACAAGTCATCACCTCAAACTCATTGTTGTGTTCCTCAAACCATTCTTCAACCATTTTTGCAGTGTGGCAGGGAGCATTATCCTGCTGAAAGAGGCCACTGTCATCAGGGAATACCGGTTCCATGAAGGGGGGGTACTTGGTCAGTAACAATGTTTAGGTCGGTGGTACCTGTCAAGAGTGGCATCCACATGAATAGCCGGATCCGATGTTTCCCAGCAGAACATTTGTAGTTCCACCACAGCTGGAGGGCCGCAGTTTGGCTACCCCATTGCAAGGCAATGTTCTGCTGGGAAACATCGGGTCCTGCCATTCATGTGCATGCCACTCTGACAGGTACCACCGACCTAAACATTGTTACTGACCAAGTACACCCCTTCATGGAGACGGTATTCCCTGATGGCAGTGGTCTCTTTCAGCAAGATAATGAGCCCTGCCACACTGCAAAAATGGTTGAAGAATGGTTTGAGGAACACAAAAAGGAGTCTGAGGTGATGACTTGTCCTCCAAATTCTCCAGATCTCAATCCAATGGATAGTCTGTGGGATGTGCTGGAAAAACAAGTCCGATCCATGGAAGCCAATCACCTCACAACTTACAGGGCTTAAAAGATCTGCTACTAACGGCTTGGTGCCAGATACCACGGCATACCTTCAGAGGTCTAGTGGAGTCCATGCCTGGACGGGTCAGGAAAAGGGGGACCTACTCAATATTAGGGGGGGTCATCCAGATACCACAGCATACCTTCAGAGATCCAGTGGAGTCCATGCCTAGACGGGTCAGGAAAAGGGGGAGCTACTCAATATTAGGGGGGTCATCCAGATACCACAGCATACCTTCAGAGATCCAGTGGAGTCCATGCCTGGACGGGTCAGGAAAAGGGGGAACTACTCAATATTAGGGGGGGGGTGGTCATCAAGATACAACAGCATACCTCCAGAGGTCTAGTATAGTCCATGCCTGGTCAGGAAAAGGGGGACCTACTCAATATTAGGCGGGTGGTCATAATGTTATGGCTGATCGGTGTATATACACATGTACACAATATATATTTGTAGCTTTTTAATGGCATCTGGTAATATCTGAAGATACGTGGACGCTCTAACACACTAATCACGGCCCGGAAAGTGAAAAACAAAATGGCACAAAGCGAAGCGCTCATTCCCTCCAAACGCCTCCACACATGAATACATCTCCATAAACCGGGGTCCTCGTCAGCCGAGCTGTCATTTAGCATTGTGCACGCGGCGTGATACGCTGTTTATCTGTCCGCCGCGCATCCTGCAATATTTATAAAGCCAGGAGAGTGCTTAGCGGAGCTAAAGATAATCCATTTGGATTCCTTAACGCACAAGACTGTACGACGCATCAATCATTAATGGCGACACAGAATTCCCATTAAATGATGTGATTTCTACCAAAGGGGGGGTGGTTTGGGATCGGAGATGAAGCTTTACCAATCTTGTAAGCGATACCGTATTAATAGCTCGGGCCTTCCAGGAAGGGAATTATCTGCCGTCGGGAGCAGGAAACATGAATAGGAACAAATTAAAGCTCCGGATTAATTCTGGGAGGGCAGACGAAAGGCTACGCATTGGACTCCATTAAAGAGGAACTGCGGGTAAAATGAAAAAATACATACAATATATTACCAAAAGTATTGGGCCCCTCCCCCTCCAAATCATTGGATTCAGGTTTTCCATGACATTTCCTTGCTATTAAATATTCCGCGGTCACCTGTTACTGGTATTATAACAAAGTGGAAGCAACTGGGAACAACAGCGACTCAGCCAGGAAGTGGTCGGCCACGTAACATGACAGAGCGGGGTCAGCGCATGCTGAAGCGCACAGTGCGCAGAAGTCGCCAACTGTCTGCAGAGTCAATAGCTACAGACCTCCAAACTTTGTGTGGCCTTCAGATTGGCACAACAACAGTGACACTGGGAGGCCATTAAAGTTCATGTGCGTATAAAGGCGTCCCAATACTTTTGGCAATATAGTGTATAAGTAATTGTTGTCAACACAGTTTTCAATTTTCTGAATCCCCCTGTAACAGGTTTATTCGCTGTTGATCTGTTATATTTCCACTTCCTTTCACAGGCCAAGCTGTCCAGAAAAAGCAACAGTTACAGGGGTTGGGGAAAACCATATAGCAAAAAAAAATGCTAAAAAGAGCACCAGGCAGAAGTCAAAAAATGAGTCTCAAGAGTAGAAATTAAAAAAAACCTTTATCGTCTTCACGAACGATGACAAGATATGCACCTCCGACGCGTTTCGGACTCAGGAATCCTTTATCAGGGTGTGAACAATGAACAAAAGGACACCGATGGATTCTAAACTCGCAACTCTTCATGCAGGAGTGGAAATCCATGGTGTGAAAAAATTATTTGGCGGGAGTTCAGTATTTGGGGGTGCTTAAAATAATCATCACCTTATATTCATATAGCTTAACCCCGCCCCCAGAAAATAAAGGGGCCGGCAGGGTGCTGTACATAGATTCCTGAAAACGTTACATGTCCCAGGAGTCCATTGTTTAGGATAACAATGCTCCAAACGGCATATGCCGGACTTCCTGTTTGGACAGGTGTACCAATTATCTACCTGGACACAGATATGTATGCAGACAGATGGTAGAAGAGCATTAGTTCTCTGCTCCTCCCCCACCCCCATCATTGTTCTCAGACCTTTGTACTTAAGGAGTCATAGCATGGAAACAAAGTCAACAACCACAACCCGGAATGAGCTGAAGTGGAAACACTCAATTTCCCTCCCTGATGTGCTTTAAATATGCTGGAAAAAAATATCTATTTTTATCGTAATTTTATTTATTTTTACTTTATTTTATTTCTTTTTATTCATCTTTGCTTTATTTTTGTTTTATTTCTTTTTATATTTAGATTTACTGCAGTTGTTTTTATTTTATTTATTTCATTCATTTTTACTTTATTTTTCCATAAAATTTTTCATTACTTTATTTTCATTCATTTTTGCTTTATTTAGTTTCATTTGTTTGTATAATATTTCTTTTTACTGCAGTTGTTTTGATTTAACTGATTTTTATTTTATTCATTTTTACTTTATATTTATTCTTTGTATTTAGTAGTTGATTTAATTTAGCGATTTTTCTATTTGTATCTTCTTTTTTTCTGGTGTATCTGACGTAGCATTTTTAATTTAAAGTGGATCTAAACCCCAGGAACAGGAATGTCACATGTTGCAGCTGCCCACTCCTTAGATGTGGTGGCCGCATTAGTGTCACCACTGTCACAGAGCATGCCGTCCGAACGACAACTCAACGTCTGGACAATGTAACATTATCACTGCTCGCTGGAAGCAATGCATGATGGGGTGTTAGGTCTGGAGAAATGGAGATTGCATCACATCAAGCAGCGGGGAAAGAGACGCAAAGGAAGTTGTTGGAAGTGATGGGCAGACGGAAGGCAGCGCTCACTACATAAAAAGGGATTTCTTCACAAAAGCTTTGATTGTATTATCAAAAAGCAACTTTAGTATGTATTCTTATTACAATGCTGATGTGACAGGTCCTCTTCATCCTGCCTGAATGTGTGCCACGGTCCAATTCTATTCTGTTGGGAAAACCATACTCCTCAGGACTGCTGAAAGCCACCATGGGCACAGCTCCACATAAACAAAAGAATGTGATTGTGGTACTTATAAAGTGCATATTCCTATTACAATGCTGATGTGACAGGTCCTCTTCATCCTGTGTGAATCCCTAACATGGTACAATTCTATTCTGCTGGAAAAGACGTACTCCTCAGGACTATTGGAAGCCGCCATGGGCACAGCTCCCCATACATATAGAATGGGATTGCTGAATGTATATATAGGTCCTCTTCATCCTGCATAAATGTGTGCCACGGTCCCATTCAATTCTGTTGGGAGAGCCGTACTCCTCAGGACTCCTGAAAGCCGCCATGTGCACAGCTCCACATAAAAAAAGAATAGGATCGTGGCACTTTTATAGGATGTCTGTAAAAAAAAAAGTCATACCATGACCTGGATGAATGAGAACCTACACAGACATATTTTATAGTATGTATTCCTATTACAATGCTCATGTGACAGGTCCTCTTCATCCTGCATAAATGTGTGCCACAGTCCCATTCAATTCTGTTGGGAAAACCATTTTCCTCAGGACTGCTGGAAAACACTATGGGTACAGCTCCCCATACATATAGAATGGGATTGCTGAATGTATATAGTATGTATTCCTACCCTGTTTCCCCGAAAATAAGACCTACCCTGAAAATAAGACCTAGTACTATTTTTTGGAATTGCTAAAATATAAGACCTACCCCGAAAATAAGACCTAGTTGTGACCATTCCCAGGGCCGGTGGTGGCATAAGGGGGAACTTGAAGAGCCGCGGGAGAGGCAGGAGAGAATCAGCGGTGCCAACTAAGCCAGCACTAGAGAAAGCGAGGTGGCAGCAGAGGGAGCAGAGCCGCATAAGCCGATGCCTCCTCTATAGCGCCGCCTCCTGTCACAGGCGAAGTAATACCAAATGCACTCCCCGCCTGTGAGGAATCGATAGTGAAAGCGCGCTTTGCTCATTCTGGCCACCGATTTGTTACCAAATTGCTCTTGGAAAGGTACAGCACCCCTAATTGCCCTTATCATCATATTTTTGTACATGAATACATGTAGATTTTTCTACATGAATAAGTGTGGATTGTTGTACATTAAAAAAATAAACAAAAAAATAAGCAAAAAAATAAGACCTACCCCGAAAATAAGGCCTAGTGTGTTTTTTTGAGCCAAAAAAAATATAAGACAGTGTCTTATTTTTGGGGAAACACGGTATTACAATGCTGATGTGACAGGTCCTCTTCATCCTGTATAAATGTGTGCCACGGTCCCATTCAATTCTGTTGGGAGAGCCGTACTCCTCAGGACTCCTGAAAGCCACCATGGGCACAGCTCCACATACATATAGAATGGGATTGCTGAATCTATATAGTATGTATTCATATTACAATGCTGATGTGACAGGTCCTCTTTATCCTGTATGAATGCGTGCCTAGGTCCTATTCGATTCTATTGGGAAAACCGTACTCCTCAGGACTGCTGGAAAACACTACGGGGTACAGCTCCCCATGAATATAGAATGTGATCGTGGCACTTATATAGGATGTATTCCTCTTACAATGCTGATGTGATAACCGGAGAGGACAGGCGGGCACTTTACCGCTCCTTTAAATGATTTATACATTAGTATATTTCTTTATACAATTATTTCTAGTAGAAGAGTCCCTCATGGCAGGATCACCAGAGATTAATATTTGTATCTCAGTCATCAGTCATCCTGTCTATAGATGATCGATCGGTTGCTCACAATCTTTCGGGAACTCGACACTTTAATGTGGACTCTATTGGATACAATGTATCATTTATGGATGTTCGTGGGATCCTCCCCAAGTGTCAGGATCTGAGACCCCATTCACACTGAGTGACACGGAGAATCGCGCGTTTCTCCACACGATTCCGTGCTGAGCGGCATTAGGCTACATTGCACGATATGGAGCAACACTGCACATTTCGTAGCGCGACTTTTGGGAGGGACTTTGTCGCTGCTACATTGGGCTGCAACCAACCAACAGCGGTCTTGATGTGACATTCTTTCCTTACATATTGCGGTGCAAAAGCGACCCTCCTGCAGCGCGATGTCGTGTAATGTCGCCGGTAATGCGCGACTTTGCGCAACACCATCGAGTCTATTGTGGCCAAATCGCGCGCCATCCTCCGGAAAATAGGTCATGTTCGAGCTACAGGCCACATTGAGCTGCGAGATGTGAACAGCTCCATTGAAATGCATCGGACGAGCTACATTGAGCGACATTGCGCGGAAATATGCACGATTTTGGAGCGGAAACCGCTCAGTGTGAACGGGGTCTGAAGAAGGACGACGATGGCAGAAGCCATTTTTATTTTTTTTTACAAAAAATGACATTGCTTTCTTTCTTTTTCATAAAGAAGAAGAGCAGCAAGAAAAGCAAAAAAAAAAAAGCCGCAGAGGATCCGAGTGCAGCGCGATGGCATCTATAAAACATATCCCTGCATAGGAGAACATCACAGCGGGGGGATGACTGCCCGAGGCGTCCATGTCAGCAAGCCTACGTATATACAGACCATGCATAATATGTATGACTCACCGTGCTGGAAAGATATGAATTCATATAGAGAGGACAATTTACTCTGCTCTCTACATTCCGCACATCCTCATCAGTCCCAGCCCGGCAGCAGATCACAATCTAAGGTCCCCGTCTCACATGCATACATACTGTATATGTATATATATATATATATACACACAATATATTACCAAAAGTATTGGGACCCTCCCCCTCCAAATCATTGGATTCAGGTGTTCCGTGAAATTCAATTCCCATAGACACACTCCTAAACCTTGTGGACGCCTTCCCAGGGGAGTTGAAGCTGTTATAGCGGCAAAGGGCGGAGCCAACCCAATACTGAGCACTACGGACTAAGACTGGGATGCCATTAAAGTTCATGTGCGTATAAAGGCGTCCCAATACTTTTGGCAATATAGTGTATATTGGGGCCAGTTTAGTAGACCATTAGCCAGAGATGTCTTTGGAGAAACCAGAGTAGCAGGAGGAAACCAAAGCCAGCACGTGCAAACTCCATACAGATGGTGTCCTCACCGGGATTTGAACCGAGGACCCCCAGAGTTTCAAGGCAGACCACCGAGTAATGGTGCTACCTAGATTTTACAATCATATGCTAAAGGATGGGGGTTTATTACAAGTCCAACTCATTTTAGTGGCTCACAACTCCGCCTCCATCAGGTCTTGTGTGGTGGCAGTTGTTGGGCGTACTGGAGAAACAGAAACTGGGGATTATTGAGGTCTGACAACTGAGACGGGCCACTTATAATAATCCCCATTTTATATATCTGGCTCTCCAGTTCACCTAAATGTCAACGCACAAGCCCTGATGAAGTGAAGCTGTAAGCCCCGAAACGTATTGGCTATACTCCCTTTAGGGATGCACTGATACCGGTACTTCCATTAGCATGGAGCTGGCTTCCTGGGCAATCAGGAAGCTGGGCAAGGAGTCATTATTGGCTTCTTAGCCAATCAGCATGGAGCCAGCCAAACAGAAAGAAGCCGACTTCACGGCCAATCAGCATGGAGCCGGTTTCACGGCCAATCAGGAAGCTGGGAGTCGAGTCATTAGCTGCTTCCTGATTGGCCAGGAAGCCGGCTCAATGCCGATTGGCTGGGAAGTCGGCTTACCAGCCAATCAGCAGGGATCCGGCTTCCCGGTCAATCAGGCGGGTTATTACCTGCGGCCTAGCTACCTAATAGGCTGAGAAGCCGGTTGCATGCTGTTTGGCCGGCACCATGCTAATTGGCCAGGAAGCCTTACTTTCCAGCCAATCAGCATGAAGCCCGGCCAATCCAGAAGCTGGGAGACAGGTCATTATCTGCGGCCCGGCTTCCTAAATGTGCAGGAAGCCGGCTCCATGTTGATTGGCTGGGAACCCGGCCAATCAGCATGGAGTCACCCAAACAGCATGGAGCTGGCTTCCCGGCCAATCAGGAAGCCGGGCCGCGGGTAATGACTCGTGGCCCAGCTTCCTGATTGGCCCGGGAAGCCAGCTCCATGTTCCTTCGCAGCACTGTCAGTCAGAGAAAATCTCCCTCTGACCGGAAGCTTCGGGATCGGGATAAGTATCGGAGCATTTGGGCATGTACAGGTACTGGCCCGATAGTCTGGCCCACTCTGGTGTAATCCCCTCCCCCGCCTTGCCCCATCCTTTTACCTACTAGTTTCACTGGATATGAAGGCACCCTGGCCAATGATATCTTCCCGACCATGAGCCAGGCTAATCCTAGTAGGGAACGAACTCTAAATTTCGGGGATGCTGAGCCCCCAGAAACGTGTCTGACCTGCTTTATACAAACCTCAGGCTCTCATCCTTTTACATACTCTTGACCACTCCAGGGACCTCTCGGGATACCCTGACGGGGAGCTGGCTGTAAGAAATGAATGCCAAGCCCATGGTTCACCGATCGGTGGGTCCGGCGATCCACCTTTCATATTCCTTGGTGTCGGCAGGTTAAATTGTTTTTTGCAGCGGAGCTATGGCCTGCAGTGTTGTCACCCTATAACAGGAAGTGCCTGAACAAGGATCTCCACTGAAGGTTCACCAAAGATTCTTGAATAGAATGTGCAGCTCAGTGGACATTCTTGTATGCTTCAGCGCTGGGATGAATGAAATCCTACGCGCGGGAGTTACGGCGTCCCTGGCCAAAGATCCCAAACCTGGAAGAAGATTGGGTGAAGATCATGGCCAATGAACGAGAGGTGGTGAGTGTGCTCCAACTCTGATAAACAGTACAAGCAACAAAAGGCTGCAGTTCCATAGCAAGAACACAAAAGGTGGTGCAGTACTTTTTTGGGTACTTCCTGTTATAGGGTGACAACGCTCTCTCTTTGTCTCCCAATTGTGCTCCTGCGTTGTCAATATATCAAACCTAAGGCCCTTCAGTCAGGGTTTCCTTCTGAAGACTTTGGAATGGATACGTTGACGATCGCTCTGCCATGAAAGTTTTGAAGATTTCACTCTGTCACACCATGCCAGCCCTCAAAGAAAACTGGGACAGCGCAGAGCGTCCAGAAGTGCCTTCAGCATCAACCAAAGGAAGAAAAAGCATCTGTTACTGAACTATTTATCCGGTGATATTCTGGCTGAACTCAGCAGAAAACAGAAAAAAAGGAACAAGCGGAAAATCACCATGACAGTGAAACATTTCAAAGAGTCATGACGATGACAACCATGGAATTAGGTCAACGGGGACAAGTATGGAACCAGGTCAACGGTGACAAGTATGGAACCAGGTCAACGGTGACAAGCCATGGAACCAGGTCAACGGTGACAAGCATGGAACCCGATCAACGGTGACAAGCATGGAACCCGATCAACGGTGACAAGCATGGAACCCGGTCAACGGTGACAACCATGGAACCAGGTCAATGGTGACAGGTATGGAACCAGGTCAACGGTGACATTTCGGGTCTGGAACGGCGAAGCTAATTCACTATTAATGGCGAATTTGTTTTATACGGCACGCTGCAGCAGCGGGACGCTCGGAGACATATGTTAAGGGACGCGGAACTTCTGACAACATCTGATCAGACCGTACAGGAGAATTCTTCGCGGTCCTGTTAATCTGCAGTGAAAGGTAGAGAGGAGCGCGGCGGCTGAAGGAAACGGTGAGGAGACGTTGAGAAGAACAGACACAACGTAACAGAAAAGCTCTGACACAGTCTGACTCCATTGTCGTCTTTAGGATCTCAAACCTCAGAATGTAACGGGGATGTGATGTGACACCGAAATAAGAAGTCACTGGCTTGATGGACTTTGCATGTTTATGTGTAACAAATAAATACAAAATTGTATATAATTTTTATAATTTGATTTGTAATTTTTTTTTAAATGTTCTTTCTGATCGAATGTCTTTAGGGTATTTTCTCTTATGAATGTATTCGCTTTATAAATATTATCTTCTATAAAAATAAACATTTTATTAAATTTTTTTAAATTTAATTTTTGTTTTTAACATTTTTTTCTCCGATCGAATGTCTTTAGGGTATTCTCTCTTATGATTCAATGCTCGAAGAAAATATTCTCTTCTATAAAAAAAGAAACATTTTATTTATGTTTTTTAATTTAATTTTTGATTTTGTTTAACATTTTATCTCTGATCGAATGTCCTTAGGGGTATTTCTCTTATGATTGAATGCTCTTAGAAAATATTCTCTTCTGTAAAAATAAACATTTTATTAAATTTGTTTAAGGGTGCAACAACTAATCGATTAAGAGAATAGTTAGTAACTATTCTCATTATCGGTTAGTTGGGTAGTGAGGAAGGGGGGGAGAGAGGGAGGGATAGAAAGAGGGAGGGAGAGAAAGAGGGAGGGAGAGAAAGAGGGAGAGAGAGAAAGAGGGAGAGAGAGAAAGAGGGAGAGAGAGAAAGAGGGAGAGAGAGAGGGAGAAAGAGGGAGAACGAGAGAGAGGGAGAGAGAGAGAGCGGGATAAGGACTGAGAGAGAGTTTTTTTATTGCAACCAATCGATTAAATCAATAAAAATAATCAGGCAACTAATTGATTATGAAAATAATCATTTGCTGCAGCCGTCATTTTTTTAATTTAATTTGTAATTTTTTTAAATGTTCTCTCTGATCGAAAGTCTTATTTTTAGATTTTATATTTAATTTAAAATTTTTTTTAGAGAATACCAAAAATTATTGGAAGGGCCCGTTTGCAGTGAAGCAAGTTTTTATCGGATGTTTCTGCAACACATGGTAACACAATAGGATAATGGCAGTGTGTTATATTGAATTACAGATGTGAGCCTCAGATGTGAACTACCCCAGCGCACCGCAAAGCACTCAGATGTGAAGCCCCTATGCATTGATGGGCACTCTGTTGCAAAAACTACAATGCAGCATTTTTAGCGCGCTAGCAGCCCATATAAAGTAAAAGGTTTGCCTAATGCAACAGGCATTAAATCAAATCACTGGTGTGAAGGGTCCCGAATACCAGGGTCCTGCAAGTCAATCCCCTTCATGCCATTTGCTTCATTTAAAGCACGAATGGGCCGCCACGGGTCTCCAGGAGCACTTGCCACCATGGTCAGCATAAGCCAAGCGTTGTACTATTCAATGTACACAGTATATATGAAATTATATTTAAGTGTCTATATTTCTGCATCTACCGACGCTTTCAAAACTTTGCAATTAAACTCAGCGACAATTATTATTTGATTAAATGCTGAAATGGAATTGCCCAAGTTGGTGACACCCTGTCTGGCTGACGCCCTCTGCCGAGTCAGGCTTGTGGCTTTTCTAATCAGTTGGGCTTCAGATCCTGATGTCTTGGTTGCATGACGTTGGGTGCTATTCAACCTGGAAGAGGACCGACATCCGTTTACCTGATGCCATGGGTTCTCTTTATCCTCTGGGCAGTAGGAGGGTCATAAATGCTGCAGAGAGTGCCAACACATTATGATGGGGTGCCATTCCCTGTAGCATTTTTCTATGAGTCCAGGGAGGCCTGATGACAGGATTGTCCTCCACTCCCTGGGCTCTCAAGAACTTGGCCGCTATTCAACCTGTAGGAGGACCTACATCCGGTTACCTGATGCCATGTGTTCTCTTCATCCTCTGGGCAATAGGAGGGTCTTAAGTGCTGCAGGGAGTGCCAACACATTATGATGTGCTGCCAGTCTCCCTAGCATCTTTCTATGAGTCTGGGGAGGCTTGATGACGCACCTCCAGGGGGATTGTCCTCTACTCCCAGGGCTCACAAGACGTTGAATGCATGATTAGATTGTAAGGCCTCAGGGGCAGGGCCCTCCTTACCATCTTGTCTTGAATTGTATTGTGATTGTAATGTCTTCCCTATATTGTAAAGCGCTACGCACACTGTTGGCGCTATATAAATCCTGTATAATAATGACGTTGGGCTCTATTTCAATCTGGAAGAAGACCAACATCTGGTTACCTGATGTCATGGGTTCTCTGTATCATTTGGGGTGTAGGAGGGTCTTAAATGCTGCAGGGAGTGCCACCACATTATGATGTGGTGCCATTCCCTTTAGAATTTTTCTATGAGTGCAGGGAGACCTGAAGACGCACCCCCAGGGGGATTGCCCTCAACTCCCTGGGCTCACAAGAAGTTGATTGCATGATGTTGGCACTATTCAACCTGGAAGAAGACCGGCATCCGGAGACCTGATCCCACGTGTTCTCTTTATGCTCTGGGCAATAGGCGGGTCTTAAATGCTGCAGAGTGGCGTCACATTATGATGTGGCACCATTCCCTGTCGCATTTTCCTATGAGTCAGGGGAGGCCTGATGATGCACCCCCAGGGGGATTGTCCTCGACTCCCTGGGCTCACAAGAAGTTGATTGCATGACATTGGGCGTTATTCAACTTGGAACAGGACTCCCACTGGACGGCTAAAGCAGCGAGCGAGCCTGTGGGGGACAGCGCCGGAGAGAATTTGAATATTGCAGCAAATGAATATTGTAAAGCGCCATGCAAACTGTTGGCGCTATATAAATCCTGTATAATAATAATAATATTGCAGCAAAAGCTAAATTTTTAAGCTTGAAAAGGCCGGGATTGTTGTTTTTTAAAAACGCATATAAATGCTGCAATTGAGTTTTAAAACCTACACTGATTTACAACAAAGGACAGACACTTTTGGGAGTTGCATCCCTACAGCAAAAATAAAATAAAGCATAAATATAGGAGAAAGCAGCGGGGCTCCTTATTGAACAGTAGGGAGCTTGTCGTATCTTTGACCGGGAGTGTTTTGAAAAAGAGTTCACAAACCAATTTTTTTTTTTCATCAGCATCAAAGTTACTTCAGACACTGACGGCTCTGATTTATCACATGGAACAGTTTAAAAAAATCAGCCAAATGATGCTGTAGAGCCGGATGTCTCCAGAACCATCAACACAAGCTATGTTATTAAGCTTTAGCTTTGACTCATGCTTTCCCTTTCTAGTAAAGGCTTCTGTGAACATAATAGAAACACAGTTGGAATGACCTAGAAATGAGTGAGTATCCTAACCTTCGCTGCACTGCGTAAAAAAACAATATTCATTTTGGATTTTTCCAGGCCTGTACTGAAGGTGTTGGTAGTTCCTGTTACCCAAGCCACTTACCCAAGGTCTTCTACCGAGTGTCCCGGGTCTCCCGCCGAGTGTCCTGGGTTTCCCGCTGAGCATCCTGAGTCTCCTATCAAGTGTCCCAAGTCTTCTGCTGACTGCTCTAGGTCTCCTATCGAGTGATCCTGTTCTCCTATTGAATGCTCCAGGTCTCCCACCGAGTGCCCTGGGTCTGCTACCGAGTGCCCTGGGTCTGCTACCGAGTGCCCTGGGTCTCCTACCGAGTGTCCTGGGTCTCCTACCGAGTGTCCTGGGTCTCCTACCGAGTGTCCTGGGTCTCCTACCGAGTGTCCTGGGTCTCCTACCGAGTGTCCTGGGTCTCCTACCGAGTGTCCTGGGTCTCCTAACGAGTGTCCTGGGTCTCCTAACAAGTGTCCTGGGTCCCCTACCGAGTGTCCTGGGTCTCCTATCGAGTATTCCGGGTCTCCTACCGAGTGTCCTGGGTCTCCTAGTAACTGTCCTGGGTCTCCTATCGAGAGCTCTGGATCTCCAACGAGGTGTCCCAGATCTCCTGCTAAGTATACTGGGTCTCCCACCGAGTGTCCTGGGTCTCCCGCCGAATGTCCTGGGTCTCCCGCCGAATGTCCTGGGTCTCCCGCCGAATGTCCTGGGTCTCCCGCCGAGTGTCCTGGGTCTCCTATCAAGTGTCTCAAGTATCCTAGTAACTGTCCTTGGTCTTCTGCGGGCTGCTCTAGGTCTCCTATCCTGTTCTCCTAGTGAATGCTCCAGGTCTCCCACCGAGTGCCCTGGGTCTTTCCCCGGGGTTTCCTACCTAGTGAGAACGTATGAACGCCTAAAGCACAAGAGCAAAGGGAAAAAAGACAAAAGGGTGGGGAGGCAACAGATGAAAAATGAAGAGATAAAGGTTTTATGGGGGACAAAAAAAAGCTTCACCAACCTTTTGCCATGGGAGGAGTCTCTCAACATTTTAATGTGCACATATTTCTGGACAATTAACCATCACACCCATATGAGCTTGTTGGGCATCCCTGTTGCATGTCCCATTTTAAAACCATGGCCAGCAATATGAAGTTGGTGCCCCTTTGCGGCTTGAACATCTTCCACTCTTCTCGTCTGTGGGAATGTGTGCCCATTTGTGAGGTCAGGTACAGATGTTGGATGAGAGGACCAGGCTTGCAATCGTCATTCCAATTCATCCCAAAGGTGTTCAGTAGGGTTGAGGTCAGGGCTCTTTGAAGGCCACTCAAGTTCCTCCATACCAAACTGGTCATACCTGTCTTTATGGAGCTGCCTTTGTACACATGAACTCAATAAATCCTTTGAAACACCTATGTTCCATAGGGTGTTCCTAATTTCCATGGGGTTGAGGTCAGGGCTCTGATGGAGGAACTTGAGTGGCCTTCACAAACTGGTCAAGCCATGTGTTTATGGAGCTGGCTTTGTACACAGCGGACATTCATGGTGGAACAGAAAAGGACCGCCACCAAACTGTGACCACAAGGTTGGAAGAGCACAATTGTCCACAATGTCTTTGTATGATGGAGTATTAACAGAACCTTCACTGTAGACACCCGAACTCAATATTTGGAAGGGGTTCAACATACTTTTGGCCATTTAAATAGGTGTGATGGTCAGGTGTCCACAACATTTTGGCCATATAGTATCTTTTAGGAAAAGATCAACTCTCCTGGACTAGTTATTTATTTATTTTGTGTATTCTGTTTGTTTGCCAAAAAAACATCAAACAGAAGTCTCTATTGAATTTCCACACATTTCACTCTTCATTGATCTGAACATACATCAAACAGAAATAATCTTGCTGAAAACTAAGTTCTGAAAAGGAACTGGAATGTTCTATTTTGGTCTATTACCGGCATCAGCAAGTAAGAAAGCCGGACATGGAAAAGAGCAAGAAACAAACAAAAAAAATCATTAACAGGGTGTGACAGGTACAGAACAATGACAGCCTTCCAGACCTTCAGGATTATCAACTAAGAGGAAATGCTGACAATTAAAGACGTGAATCCGGAAAGTTCTATTGATGGGACGTGTCAACGGCAGAGAAGACTAAAATTCAACTTTGGAGGCTGGGCAGAGAGGTACATAAAACTGGGAGCAGAAGAAGACCTCTATTTATTGAAAATACAGCCAACCTAGTAAAAATTATTCATGTAAAGAGCTACAGCACAAGGAAACATAAGAAACATATACATTGTAATAATAAGGGGGCTTCGGGATCACAAGAACTTAGGATATCCTTGGTTTTGTTGGTTTTCAAAGTTCTATTTACTATTCAACATCAACAAATCTTCAATATAAAAGAGCTTATCCTTGGGAAAAACAAACACTGTCACAGCTTTCGCTTCCTTCAATGCAAATAAGAGCCGGTTTGCAGTTTCCAAGCTTCAAGGCTTACCAGCTAAGAGAGAATCCAACACAGTATTTAATCAAGCAACGGCTTTTACGGTGTTGAGATCTTGCAAGCAACTCTCACCTGTTCACACAACACATATCCCTCTAAGCTGCTGGAAGTTCCTACAAATACCCCTACTGGTCAGCTAACCCCACAGTGACCCTCAAAGGGCAAACATCCTGAACAGTGGGGAGATATACTTACCATTGGGGACCCATCCCTGAAGTCCTCTGCAGCCTACACTGATCAGGCATAACATTATGACCACCCACCTAATATTGAGTAGGTCCCCCTTTTCCGGACCCATCCAGACATGGACTCCACTAGACCTCGGAAGGTATGCTGTGGTATCTGGATGACCCCCCTTAATATTGAGTATATCCCTCTTTTTCTGACCCGTCGAGACATGGACTTGACTAGACCCCTGAAGGTATGCCGTGGTATCTGGATGACCCCTCCCCCCTAATATTAAGTAGGCCCCCCTTTTCCTGACCCATCCAGGCATGCACTCCACTATACCTCTGAAGGTATGCTGTGGTATCTGGATGACCCCCCTAATATTGAGTAGGTCCCCCTTCTCCTGACCCATCCAGGCATGGACTCCACTAGACCTCTGAAGGTATGCTGTGGCATCTGGATGACCCCCCCTAATATTGAATAGGTCCCCCTTTTCCTGACCCATGGAGGCATGGACTCCACTAGACCTCTGAATGTATGCTGTGGTATCTGGCACCCCCCACTTCCAGGTGCCACTGTAATATATCCCCCCCACTTTCCAGGTGCCATTGTAACCAGATAAGTAATTTTTTTCATTTCAGCTCTATGTTCAGAATGTTATGGCTCATCGTTGCACAGTTATGCACAGGCTCATCGTATATACAGTTATGAAGTATTGGTATCCACCCACTTCCACCCAAAGAATCCCAATTTTGGTGTAAAATTGTATTCGAGATTCTTTAGTCTATAGTCCTTAAAGCAAACCCTTTGCTTTATGATTTATAGCTGAACTCCAGGCCAACAGCTACATGTACAGGGACTGTTTTACCCCCAAAGGATTTGCATTTCTGTCCATCTAGTTTTGAGATTTGCAGTTTATATGGATTACAATTTGGGATTATGTTATCTGTTTGCCCGAGCAGGCTTGAGTTTTGAATTAGTTCCATCCTCTGAGGTTTTTCATTTCAAGGAATTTATTCCATATGGTTGCCGAGGAGCCGAGTCAATTTTGGCACAATTTACTTGCCGTTCAGCCCCACATTTACATACATTAGCATTTGCATTGGAGACAAAAATCGGCAGAGACACGGAAAGCAATATATCGATACATTCTTTGTTACGGCTTTATTCATAAATACCAGGAGACTCGTTGACATATTTCAAATATTAATATTTTTGAAGACAACATTTTTGATCCACCCGGGGTTAGCTTAATATCCATATTTAATATAAATTTATATAAATTTTATGCTTCTATGGATTGGCCGTCTTCAATACTTTGCAAGTAGAGTGTATATGTCGCTCAATATGTTTTTAGCTTGTGGTTACAATAACATTTGTATGTTGATATATTTTTGACATTCGGCCTGGGGTAATTGGATAAGCTTTTTTGCATTGCCTTTCATTTGACAGTTGCAGCATAAAGGTCCCCAGTCCCACCTACACTTACTACTGTTGAATTTGTGAGATTGGCAACATCTGTTTGGAAGTAGGCAAATCTTCCTGTACATCCTGTATTCATTTGTGTCTTTTATATTTGCCTATATATACACACTATATTACCAAAAGTATTGGGACGCCCCTCCAAATCATTGGATTCAGGTGTTCCGTGACATTTCCTTGCTACTAAATATTCCACGGTCACCTGTTACTGGTATTATAACAAAGTGGAAGCCACTGGAAACAACAGCAACTCAGCCAGGAAGTGGTAGGCCATGTAAGATGACAGAGCGGGGTCAGCGCATAGTGTGCAGAAGTTTCCAACTGTCTGCAGAGTCAATAGCTACAGACCTCCAAACTTCATGTGGCCTTCAGATTGGCAAGAGGGAACTCATAAGGCATCAGCATACCAAGACTTTTTGGACAATTTCATGCTCCCAACTTTGTGGGAACAGTTTGGGGATGGCCTCCTCCTATTCTAACATGACTGCGCACCAGTGCACAAAGCAAGGTCCATAAAGACATGGATGGGGGAGTTTGGGGTGGAGGAACTTGACTGGCCTGCACAGAGTCCTGATCTCAACCCCATAGAACACCTTTGGGATGAATTAGAGCAGAAACTGCGAGCCCGACCTTCTCCTCCAACATCAGTACCTGACCTCACAAATGGTCCAACATTCCCATAGACACACTCCTAAACCTTGCGGACGCCTTCCGAGAAGAGCTGAAGCTATTATAGCTGCAAAGGGAGGAGCCAACCCAATACTGAACCCTGCGGACTAAGACTGGGATACCATTAAAGTTCATGTGCATGTAAAGGTGTCCCAATACTTTTGGTGATATATATATATATATATATCTATATACACAAAAGGCCTACGGGGTATATTTGCCACCTCAGTTTATGGACTCTATGGAGTCTGGTTGTAAAAAGGCTCAAGAGCGTGATGGTGTGTGACAATATCCTAGATTCCTGCTTGCTTTGGGCTCTGGAGTATGGCCAAGCAGAGTAAGGCTTTGCTCTTTGGCCACAACCCCATGTTGGGATCAGATTTGGCTGGGTAGGCCTTTAAAAATGGTAGGCACCTGTAGAGGGTGGTGGGGTTATGAGTAGGAAAGCTCAGACGGTGTCAAGATAACCATCACAATAAAGTTGAGCTGTTTTGTAAGCAATAAAAACAGCAAGAAAAGAAAACTGGTCACCACTTTCAGAAGAATAAAAGTGGGCAAAAAAACCCAAACGCAACATTGGTGAGTCATTTGATCTTTCTGTGTCCTCCATCAGAAGCTGAACCTCCAAAATATACAGTATATATTGTATATACATGCTCATTTATGATTGGGAGCTATAGCCAACCCCATGTAAAAGCAAATGTCTAGATGTGGAGATCAGGTAGAAAGGTCCTCAGACTTGGAAATACACAGGAACAGGTATTCATTGAATATACTATATATTAATAGGAGAAGATCGATTGACACGGCGCATTAATGCCACACGAGAGCCGGGCCGTCCTGAACAATCTTTGAGGCCTAACTAAGTATATTGAGCACAAAAGAAATCAGTCCTTAAAAACATTATATACTCTTCAAAAGAGATCCACTGCCGGAGTGACAGCACCACAAATGAGCGCGGCGAAGTTCCCGGCAACCTTGAAGGTCTAACACTCAGCTCAGGCAAGCGGGAAACAGAAGAGAAAATCTATTCCTTGAAAACACTATTTAATCATGAAAAAGATGCACTGACGGAACCTGTCAGAAACCTATACCTGATAATCACTGGCAGCTGGAGAGAAAGGCATGCCCTTAAGCACAGCCCGTCACTCAAAGTCTAAAGATCAAACAGGACGTCGGTGCAGGAAGTACAGAGGGAGTACGTGGAGATTACAGTTCACCTGTTAAGCGCTCACCTCTGCTCTCGTGAATTCCCACGCCAACACAAAACCAGAAGGCGGAAGAAAAGTTCAGCTCATCCCTGCTTGAGGTAAAACAAGTTTTATTCCATAGCAGAACTTTGAGAGATAGCTTGTGACACATCTGGTCCTTTGTCATGCACTGAAAGGGAGGCAGGGAGGTCACATGACACAGGAATTGTTAAGAAGACAAAAGACCCGAGAAGGATCACCAAAAAACATGGTTTCCCACCATCCAGCTGAAGTTCAGATAAAGAGGTTGATGTATAAGGTCGCTCTGAAGGATTGTTTACCGAAGTACTCAACCAAGGCTAGAACCAGTGGTTGAGGGGTTTAGCCGATGAATGTGTGTTGGGTCCAATAGTTGACCCTGTGTTTGCTTAACTCTTCTAGGAACTGGTTGGTGTACTAGTTCCTCCCCAAAGTGGTAAGTGAAGAGCATCTCAAATAGTCAGGAGATTACATGTTGATCCAAAATCCTTTTACTGGTGCTAGTATTCAGATAACGATGTGCTTACGGACTTTTGAGGTTTTCTCAATGGAGCCAACTCCTAAAATAATCCTTCAGGTTCCTGGATTGGCTAAACTGGGTCCTGCATTTCATATTAATTTGTCTGCCCCTGAGTTACCCGATTGGTGGCCACACCTCTAATCTCCCATGGGTCATCAACAGGTGAAACTCGAATAATTAGAATATGGTGCAAAAGTAATTGCAGTAAGTGCTGCAAAAGGGGCCCAAACCAAGTACTGAGTACATATGCATGCTTGTACTTTTCAGAGGTCCGATATTGTTCTATGTACAATCCTTGTTTTATTGATTGCATGTAATAATCTACTTTTTTGAGGTTGTGGATTTGGGGTTCTTGGGGTTTTCATGAGCTGTAAGCCATAATCATCACAATTATGACAAATCACGGCTTGAACTATCTTGCTTTGCATGTAATGAGTCTCTCTCATATATTAGTTTCACCTTTTAAGTTGCATTAGTGAAGTAAATGAACTTTGCACGATATTCTAATTATTCGAGTTTCACTTGTATAGTTTCTACTCCCCAGAAGAAGACTGCTACCACCTGCACCCCAATTTCAGATGGTTGTGCCCAATCCAGGCTTCATAATTGACAGCCAGCACACCTCACTAGACAAGGGTTGGACAAATCCCAGAAGTCAGGTCCCCAATGCTACTTAAAAATCACAGCTGGTGCCCAACGTTTGAGGTTTCCTCTAGTTATTAGCATCCTGCAGGCTCATGGATTGGCCAGAGCAGCTCCTGAATTCCACCTACCCCGATACTGGAAAGCTGGCACGATGCTGATTGACTGGAAAGGCAGCTTCCAGCCAATCAGCATGAAGCCGGCTTCCCGCCCAATCAGGAAGCCGGGAGGCGGGTCATTACTCACTGCCACGTATCTTGATGGGCCGGGAAGCTGGCTCGATGCCGATTAGCTGGGAAGCCGGTTTCCCAGCCAATCACAATAAAAAACATGGAGCCGGCTTCCCGGGCAATCAGAAAACCAGGCAACATTACATGCCGGCCGGCTTCCAGATTGCCCGGGAAGTCGGCTCCATGCCAGCGGAAGCACTGGTAGTAGTGAGTACCGAAAGCAAAATATCGGTACTCGATACCGAAAAACCGGTATTGGTGCATCCCTAATTTAAAGTATTTTGTTTTATCTGTTCGATAAGTAAAAAGAAAAAAAGTTACCTGTTGATCCTGCCATAATTCCAGTGAGCCAATGCCTTCTTGTGCGCTTTGCCTGTATTGACTAGTTAGCATTGCACGCAGCCTTTTCTGTGGACAACACAGCACATCCCGCTATGTGATGGAAATTATGAAGGTGGGTGGGTGAAGGGGGAGGGGGGGGTTTGTAGCCCGCACACCTAGGGTGACAACGCTGCTCCTCCATAGATAAAGTACAGGGAGTTACCGTGGTTACCCTAAGACAGGAAGTGTGTTACTGGCAGGATCACCAGCTAAAAATATAGGAAAGAAGCCTGAAAAAATGAAAGAAGACTAATGCAGCCGCCACATCTAAGGACTGGTAAGCTGCAACGTGTTACATTTCAGTTCTCGGGTTTAGTTACGTTTTAATTCTGCGCTCATTCATCCGTTCCCATGTAGACCTATATGCCAGCTTTATATAGTAACCTGCACTTTAAATGCAAGCCCGTGCTTGTGAGCCCGTGAAAAATGTTGGCAGGCGATATTAGGCAATAAATAAAACTAAGCTTGCAAGAGTAAGCATGTTCGGGGATTATTATCTTGCACGGCGATCTTCCTTTTAACGAGAGTTATTTTTCAAATCAATTGGCAGTCTGTCGCAGGGCACGCCGAAATTAAAAGTGGCTATAAACCTCCATTTAAAAGCGTATTTGCAAATTCGGGGTGACGCCCGCTTTACTTGTGTCACATGTCGCCAATCACGTAGTGCAACTGTTCATAAAATGATTCGAAACTGCTGCTCATTTTTTTTTTTTTAATGCGCCTTTCTGAAAACTCCGGGACTGAAAAATCCGGCTTAGTTCTCCTTTGCTTTGTAAAGTTTATGAGGGGGCTGGGGAGTTGTGTTTGGCATAATTAACCCTATGTGTGCACAGTGCCGGCAGATCATTATCAGTTGGTAACTAGATGTGCACACTGTCTCTCCTAACAAAGGGTTAAAGGAGAACTATGAGGTGAGCGAAAATCACTCATCCTCATAGTTCCAGCCGACCTGTGACAATGAAACTGCCACACGTCGGCTCAATAGATCGGGAACACATACCGTCGCTCGCTCACTTCTCGATCCTCTCCCTGCATGGAGCCATGACTGTCAGTCACGGCTCCTTGCAGGGATTCCCCCCCTCCCTGCTCCGATCCACCAGTGCTGACTGGAGGAGCGGGCGGGTACAGCTGGCTCTGCCTCTAGATAGGCAGAGCCAGCTGTCACTCACGCAGCTGGGTGGATCTCGACAGTAATGTCGGGATCCGTCCCGACCGCGGCGGTCTCAGTATACAGCGAGCTGTAGCTTGCAATATAGTGAGCTTGGGGTCCCGGGAGGATGCTAGTATATGTCCTCCCGTGACCCTTAGGAGAACTATGGGGAAAAACACTGACCCCATAGTTCTCTTTTAAAGACTTAGAGGCATTGTTTGGTGATGAGAGGAAGCTTAGTCTGTCCCTCAAGTAGCCTGGAATCTGCACAAAGGCCTCCACCAAAGAAAGATCTAAAAAGGTATAAAATATAATTTTTAAGTCCCAGTATATCCTCTCCTGTTATAACATCAGCATTGTAATAGGAATACATACTATATATGTGCAATGATCCCATTCTTTTTTTTATGGGGAACTGTGCCCATGGCAGCTCGCAGTGGTCTTGTGGGGTGCGGCATTCCCAACAGAAACTAATTGGACCGTGGCACGCATTCATGCAAGAAGAAGAGGACCTCTCGCATCAGCATTAAAATAGGAATACATACTATACACGTGCCACAATCCCATTCTATATGGGGAACTGTACCCATGGCGGGTACAGTTCCCCATTGGTCTTTTGGAGTATGGCTCTCCCAATAGAAACGAATTGGATCGTGGCACGCATTCACGCAAGAAGAGGACCTGTCACATCTGCAATATAATAGGAATACATACGATATACGTGCCATGATCCTATTCTTTTTTATGGGGAACTGTACCCATGGCAGCTCGCAGTGGTCCTGTGGAGTATGGCTTTCCCAACAAAAAGGAATTGGACGGTGGCACGCATTCGCGCAGGATAAGGAGGACCTGTCACATCAGCATTGTAATAGGAAAACGTACGATGTACGTGCCATGATCCAATACTTTTTTATGGGAAACTGTACTTATGGCGGCTTCCAGTTGTCTTGTGGAGTGCAGCTCTCCCAATAGAAATGAATTGGACCGTGGCACGCATTCATGCAAGAAGAGGACCTATCAAATCAGCATTAAAATAGGAATACGTACTATATAAGTGCCACAAACCCATTCTATATTTATGGGGAACGGTACCCATGGCGGCTTCCAGTGGTCTTGTTAAGTGCGGCTTTCCCAACAGAAACAAGTTGGACGGTGGTACGCATTCACGCAGGATGAAGAGGACTATCACACAAGATTGTAATAGAAACCCATAATAGAGATGTTTTTGTAGAGTTGATAATCCAAAGATTACTTGAAAAAATACCTTTTATGTGGTGAGCGCTGCCTTCCTTCTGCCCATCACTCCCAACAACTTCCTGGACTCCCAGTGTTGCGTCTCTCTATGTGATGGAATCTCGATTCTGCAAGACTACATATCCCATCATGGATTGCTTCCAGCAAGCAATGCTAATGTTACATTGTTCAGACGTTGAGTTGTAGTTCGGACGGCAGGTTCTGCGAGAGTGGTGACACCAGCGCATATTTACAGAGTTAAACGGCGGTGTCACTGCATTGAGGAAGTCCATCCTATGGGCATCTTCAGTTTACAGACTACTAGGTGGATCTGGTTATTAGGAGCGGGATAGAACTTCAACACAGAAATGCAGTTTTTGACCATAGATACCCTTTAAAGATCTCAAGGCTTGGGCGATAGGTTGTATGCTAATGAACTGTCCCTCAGCCTTGTCCCTTATCTCCACATTGCCATCTCTTCTAAAACATACCCATAGAATCCAATGTATAATCCTGCTCTTCGTTCCTATCGTCAGCTGATTAACACTCCACAGCAATTTATACTACAAAAGTATAAATCCGCCAGATTCCATCCTTTCCTCGACCCCTGGAAGTTCCTCTTAATCTTGTAACCCCAAAAGGAAATAAAATCGCGATTTAAAATGTATATCATTGCCTCCTATATGATTAAACCTCTGAGCGGATGCGATACCCGGGACCGCCAGCAGGTGGGGCCCTTCTATTTAAAAACTGAGCTCCCAAATACTCTTCGACCAGCTACATAGGAGGACACAAGCGGGCTGATCTGCTAAAGCAGGGGTAGGCAAATTCCAGACCTCCAGCTGCGGTGAAACTATAACCCCCAACATCTCTCTGTGAGTCTATCGGTGGCTGTCAGAGACTTGCAATGTCTAATGGGCTTTGTAGTTGCACTACAGCCGGGAGGCCAGAGTTTGCCTACCACTGTATAGGCAAACAGACTGTGAAGCTCTGCCAACTTATTTTATCCAATCATGTGCAAGCAAAAGTAATGGCTCCTTGCACGCGATTGGGTACTGAAATTTCGCCTCATTCACTAAGCTAAGGGAAAATCCCCTTGGAGAGTGAACAGTCTATTTGGCTTCAGTAAATCAACCCCTAGATAACTAACAATGGGCAAATTCTTCAACAGAACAAAACTGGAGACAAAGTTCTGCTTCATGCAATGACTTCATTGTGCAGATAAATCCATGATGGGAGCAGGAAATTCCGTGCCCTTCACAGGGGGGTGTATATGGTTAATGAGGTTCTCTAATAAAAGCTGTAACAATCTGTAACGGAAAACCTTCAATAATAAAATTTAGAGGAGAATACGGATAGGTGACCCAGATAACTGTCACTTACAGGCGGATCGCTTCCCTGCAGGAGTCCGCGAATGGATAACTGCGGGTCACGCCGAGGAAAGTGTCCGATCTTCTATCTCTGCAAGACTCTATTAGAGGATTCTTCCCAGCACAACCTCCTGTGTATACATTGTGACAATACGGGAGGATGATGGATACACAATATATACATGTCTGAGATCTAGAAGAATCTTATCAATGTCAGCGGACATTTCTACAGGTAAAGACGGCATAATATCTAAGTATGTATGTATGTATGTGTGTGTGTATATATATCTGTATGTATGTATGTATGTATGTATGTATGTATGTATGTATGTATGTATGTATGTATGTATATATAATATATACACACACATATATACACACACACATACATACATACACAGTGATCTCCTGTAGCCTCTTTGCTGCCACTTCATGCCTGCATGCACTCCAGCGGTGGCTGCATGCCGTTTTCCAGGGCAGGTTTCCGGATGGTGACAACAGTTGACCATGTCTGTGTAATGTGTGCTGGAAGGAACGACCACCTGTAGTCTCAATCAGAAGCCCATGTGACTGGGTAACGAAAGAGGAGAATTAGAAGAGGACAGAGAGTTGTCACCCTATAACAGGAAGTGCCTGAACAGGGATAGGGCATTGTCACCCTATAACAGGAAGTGTCATAACAAGGACAGAGCATTGTCATCCTATCACAGGAAGTGCCTGAACAAGGACAGAGCATTGTCACCCTATACCAGGAAGTGACTGAACAAGGACAGAGCACTATCACCCTATAACAGGAAGTGTCATAACAAGGACAGAGCATTGTCATCCTATCACAGGAAGTGCCTGAACAAGGGCAGAGCATTGTCACCCTATAACAGGAAGTGCCTGAACAAGGACAGAGCATTGTCACCCTATAACAGGAAGCGCCTGAACGAGGACCTCCATGGCAGGACCAGCAGAGATTACTTTAATGAAAGCTGCAGATTTTTGTATATTGAAAAAGACTTCTGAAGACACATTAAGATGTTACAGTTTCTATGGGATTTTAGGGATTGGGTTGACATCTACTTCAATGGGCTCGTGAACCGGTTTCAGTAAATTCCCTCTCGAGGACCTCCAAGCTTTTCTTGCTGACTGTCTGGAGCTCACGCCGGGGCACTTTGACACGATAATGCGATGACAGATGGAGGAAGAGAGCGCTCTGGCGGAATGTGAAGCCACGGACTGTAATTGAAGAGGTTTTATGTCCTCACTGGGATCCATTCAAGTCTGCGGTCCTTATGAATTGAATAAAGCCCCCAATGTACTCCGAGTAATAACGATGATTTATACTGAATGTTATGTATACACAGGAGGCGATACAGCGCCATTGTAGGAGAGCATCAGAGCAGAACAAATGGCCGGGCTGAACATCAGATGTTAGAAATGGGCAAGACATTCATTGAACGCGGATCAAAGAACACTCGCAGCAGTTTAACTGAAGATACAAGAACAACCTACACGCCAAAGATACTTTATCCACACACTTCTTATTTATAAGATAAAAAAGTATATAGACGATATGGCTAAAACGATGCGGACACCGGACCATCAAACCTAAATGAGCTTGCTGGACATCTCATTCCAAAACTATGGCCAATAATATGGAGCTGACCTCCCTCGTGGCCAATAATATGGAGCTGACCTCCCTCGTGGCCAATAATATGGAGTTGACCTCCCTCGTGGCCAATAATATGGACAATACACAATGGTGCCCACGTCCCCAGAAGTTGTTACTCCATGTAGTGCGCTTTTCCATTTCTCATCACGCCAATAATATGGAGTTGACCTCCCTTGTCGCCATTAATATAGAGACGTCGTCCCCCTTGTGAACACCTGAGCATCACACCTAAATGAGCTTGTTGGACATCCCATTCCAAAACCATGGCCATTAGTATGAAGCTGACCCACACTGACCATTAGTTTGGAGTTGACCCCCAATGGCTATCTGTATACATCCCATTCCAAAACCATGGACATTATTATGAAGTTGACCCCCCCACCCCCATGGCCATTAGTATTGAGTCCCCC
>NW_017307008.1:521793-524387 GCF_000935625.1 Nanorana parkeri
ACATTACCCCCTCTCTATACACATTGCCCCCTCTATATAAGTTGCCCCCCCCCCCTCCACACACACACACACACATGGCCATTAGTATAGAGTTCCCCCCCTTTGTGGACACCTGAGCATCAAACCTAAATAAGCTTGTTGGACATCCCATTCCGAAACCATGGTGATTAATATGGAGTTGACCTCCCTCATGGTCATTAATATGGAGTTGACCTCCCTCATGGCCATTAATATAGAGACACCGTTGTCCACCGCCTTTGTGGACACCTCAGCATCAAACCTAAATAAGCTTGTTGGACATCCCATTCCAACATCATGGCCATTATTATGGAGATGACCTCCCTCATAGGCCATTAATATGTAGTTGACCTCCTTCATGGCCATTAATACAGAGTAGTACCCCCCTTCCCCTTTGCAGACACCTGAGCATCACACCTAAATGCGCTTGTTGGACATCCCATTCCAAAACCATGGCCATTAGTATGAAGTTGACCCCCATTGACCGTTAGTGTGGAGTTGATTCCCATGACCATTAATTAGAATGGAGTTGACCCAATCGCCACATGGCCATTAATATGTAGTGGCTTCTGTCCCTCATGGTCATTAATATAGAGTTGCCCCCTTTGTGGCTATAACATCTTCAACTCTTCTGGGAAGGATTTTCACAACATTTTGGAAGACGTCTGTAGGGATAAGGTAAGATCCTCACGCTGGATAAGAAGACTTGGCTCTCATATCATACTAAGAAGTTCAGTAGGGTTGAGGTCAGGGATTTGTTCAGGCCACTTAAGTTCCTCCACACCAAACTGGTCAGACCATTCACAGCCTCCACTGATTACTCTGACACATTACTGAGCATGTATAGTAGGGATGCACCGATACCAATTTTTCAGTATCGAATACCGTTATTTTTTTCTGTACCGCCGATACCGGAAGTCCCATTAAGGAAGCTGGGCGGCATGTATGACTTGCCACCGGGCTTCCCGATTAGAGCCGGCTTCCCGGCCAATCAGGAACCTGGGTGACGTAACGACTCGCCGCCCGGCTTCCTGATACCAGAAGTACCGGTATCGGTATAAGTATCGGAGCATTTGGGCAAGTATGAGTACTCGCCCGCATACTTGGTATCGGTGCGTCCCTAATGTATAGATTTAACACGAAAATGTATCCGATGACAGGTCCACTTTAAGGCAGCACCTGCAGAACGGGTCATGGTGAATGCGGTTTCTGGCACGGTGCGTTTGCACATCTTCTTCACATACAAATATATATTCATCCATAAATGATACAAAGACAAATACGGAACCTTCCAGAATTCACAAACAGAGTCATTATGCAGGTGAAGCTCGGCTGCGTTCTGCTTCCCTTCTTCTCCAGGCATTTCTGTTCCTTCAATGAACCTTTGCCGAGAGCAGCACACGGAGCCTATAAAAGGAGATCTGTAATGAGAACCTGCAGGAATGTTCCAGTTTATACAGCGCGAGAACAGCTACGCCGCCGCTACTGGAAAACGTCTGTCTGGTGTTTACGCCAGTGCACCAGACGGAATTCTCCACACACACATTACAACATTCATCCCCCCTACAGACGTCCCGTACATACAGACTTTTATTGAACCTGGCCGCTCCTCTGACATTCCGAGCACATCTCCATAACCTACAGGAAGTTCTGTCCAGAAAAATCCTCCGTCGCATGGAAGAGCAGAATTCCCTCCAAAAGAAATCGCATTGAAGAGGAAGCTGAAGCGTCAGCATTGTTCCCTGTACTTATGTTGTAACATTGTTGTATCTCTCATTAGCGATAAAGTAGATTCACACGGGGTCACAGAAATCTCATTTTAATTGTTACTGCCGTGTTAAGTCATTTCAGTCTTAAAATAATCCTTGGTGATCCCGCCATGGAAGTTCTAGTTCAGGCACTTCCTGTTACATGGTGACAGCGCTGTGTTCGTGTTCAGGCACTTCCTGTTTCATAGTGACAATGCTCTGTCCTTGTTCAGGCACTACCTGCGATAGGATGACAATGCTCTCTCCTTGTTCAGGCACTTCCTGTTATAGGGTCACAATGTCCTGTCCTTGTTCAGGCACTTCCTGTTATAGAAATACAAGGCTCTCTCCATGATCAGGCACTTCCTGTTACAAGGTGATAATGCTCTTTCCTTCCTCATGCACCTACTGTTACATGGTTACAACGCTCTGTTCATATTCAAGCACTTCCTGTTATAGGGTGACAATGCTCTGTCCTTGTTCAGGCACTTCCTGTTATAGGAAGACCGGCTCTGTCCATGTACAGACACTTCCTGGTAAAAGGTGACAATGCTTAGTCACTTCCTGTTACATGGTATCAATGCTCTGTCCATGTTCAGGCACTTCCTGTTACAGGGTGACGATGCTCTTTCCTTCCTCAGGCACACTCTGTTACATGGTGACGACCGCCTCTGTCCATGTTCAGGCACTTTCTGTTATAGGAAGACAATGCTCTGTCCTTGTTCAGCTACTTCCAGTTCAATCAGGCGGTGAGACTTGGGGGCATTTCTGCTAGGGAGTCTCCACTTGTGTGATATCCCTCCAATCAGGTTTTAAGTTCAGGTGGGG
>NW_017307008.1:525375-528125 GCF_000935625.1 Nanorana parkeri
TCCTCCTAGGGAGTCTTCACTTCTTTGAAAGCTCTCCGATCAGGGGGTGAGTTGGGGGGGCACTCCTCCTAGGAAGTCTCCACTTGTGTGAAGCCCCTCCAATCAGGTGGTGAGTGAGGGGGAACTCCCCCTAGAAAGTCTTCCTTTGTGTGATATTCCTCCAATTAAGTGGTGAGTTTTGGGGCACTCTGCCTAGGGAATCTCCACATGTCCGATATCCTTCCAATCAAATGATGTGTTTAGGGGGCACCCCTCCTAGGCAGAGACTACTTGTGTGAGATCTCTCCAATCAGGTGGGAGTTTGGGGGCACTCTGCCTACGGAGTCTACACCTGTGCAAGATCTCTCCAATCAGGTTAAGAGTTAGGGACGGGGGAGCACTACACCTAGGGAGTCTCCACTTGTGTGATATCCATCTAATCGGGCAATGACTTTGGGGCTATTCCACCAAGGAAGTCTCCACATGGTTGTTACGCATCCAATCAGGAGGAGAGTTTGGGGGGCCTCCATCTAGGAAGTCAACACATATCTATCCATCTATCTACATACACAGATGTTATCTGTTTTAAGAAGCAATATTGTACTTCGATATATGAATTTAGACTTACTGGGCTCTATAGATTGAGAGTCATCATTCTTCCAATAAAAGAAAACCTAGAGCAACAGGAAGCGTTGGTTCACGGGAGGATCCATATCTGATTTTCCTCTGACAAGTATCTTATAACTAACTGCCCGGCAAACACGCAAGTGACCTTCACAATCCGATTTCCCAGAACATTTGACACTGTTGCTTTTTTCTTCCTAGCAAATGTGACACTGTGCTTGTCAGATGGAGTTATCATCAGACCGAAACAAGGATACAGATATACCAGTTTATTTATAAGAGGGGAAAATCAGATGACGGACCCTCTTTTCATGTGGACTACAGATAGACTTCTGATTGAACTCATATATGATGGAATTCGCCTATTAGCCTTCATGTGGTCCAGACCTATGTCATGTGGCATCCAATGCATGTATAGATCAGAGGATGCATCACATATGACTGGCAACCTGAAAAATATCTATGCACGAGGGTTCGAACAAAAAAAAAAACAAAAAAAAAAGGAGGTGTTCCCATAGTTTCAGGGTATGATCTGGAGCCAAGTGCTGGCATGCTAGTCCCAACACTTAGCACTGGACCTATGCTGCCACCGTCAGGCTTATGCCCAACAGTATCTGCATAGATCCAGCAGTGGCCTCGTTAGAAGAAGCACAGACTTCTTCTGGACATCCCAAGATACCATACAAAGGAATCTATGATATAGTGGCCTCATTAGAAGAAGGCAGAAGCTTAGGACACAGACTTCGTTTGGACCTCCCAAGATACCATACCAAGTATAATATAGTGGCCTCATTAGGAGGCGGCAGTAGCACCGAATATAGACTGCTTTTGGACCCCTCAAGAAACCATACAAAGGAATCTATAATATAGCAACCTCATTAGGAGGCGGCAGAAGCACCAAATATAGACTGCTTTTGGACCTCCCAACTCACCAAACAAAGGAATCTATAATATAGTGGCCTCACTAGAAGAAGGCAGAAGCTTATGACACAGACTTCTATTGGACCTCCCAACTCACCAAACAAAGGAATCTATAATATAGTGCCCTCACTAGAAGAAGGCAGAAGCTTATGACACAGACTTCTATTGGACCTCCCAACTCACCAAACAAAGGAATCTTTAATATAGTGCCCTCACTAGAAGAAGGCAGAAGCTTAGGACACAGACTTCGTTTGGACCTCCCAAGATGCCATACAAAGTATAATATAGTGGCCTCATTAGGAGGCGGCAGAAGCACCGAATATAGACTGCTTTTAGACCTCCCAAGTTACCATACAAAGGAATCTGTAATATAGTGACCTCATTAGGAGGAGGCAGACGCTTAGGGCACGGACTTCTTTTGGACATCCCAAGATACAATACAAAGGAATCTATAATATAGTGGCCTCATTAGGAGGAGGCAGAAGCACCGGATATAGACTACTTTTGGACCTCCCAAGAAACCATACAAAGGAATCTATAATATAGCGACCTCATGAGGAGGCGGCAGAAGCACCAAATATAGACTTCTTTTGGACCTCCCAACTCACCAAACAAAGGAAAAGGTTAGGGCACAGACTTCGTTTGGACCTCCCAAGTTACCATACAAAGGAATCTATAATATAGTGGCCTCATTAGAAGAAGGCAGAAGCTTAGGACACAGACTTCGTTTGGACCTCCCACGAAACCATACAAAGTATAATATAGTGGCCTCATTAGGAGGAGGCAGAAGCACTGAATATAGACTGCTTTTGGACCTCCCAAGTCATCATACGAAGGCATCTATAATATAGCGACCTCACTAGAAGAAGGCAGAAGCTTAGGGCACAGACTTCTATTGGGCCTCCCACGATACCATACAAAGTATAATATAGTGGCCTCATTAGGGGGAGGAAGGAAAGGTTATATTTATATATATTAGGGCTGGTAATGATTAAAATTTTCCTGTTCGATTAATCAAATTTTTTTTAAATCGATTAATCGACTAATTTCGATTAATTATAACGCACATACAGAGGGGGGTCTCACCAGGGTAGCAGGGCTCTGTGGGGTCTAACCAGCCTTGTTAGAACAACAAGAGGGCGCAAAACTAGGTCAGCTGACTGCCTGGACCGAACATATCAGGGAAGGTGACAGGAACAATAAATATATATGTATAATGTACTTAC
>NW_017307008.1:528149-539946 GCF_000935625.1 Nanorana parkeri
ATAAACATATGGTTTTCTTTTGGGCCTCCCAAAGTACCATACAAAGGAACCTAAAGTATATGCAGACACTCCAGGAACCAGGTTCACACCTCCACTGCAAGCTTACAAAACTGCCAAATCTAGCTTACATACTATAAAGTAAATAGTTTGCGGTCACCTGGCTATTACACCTACCCATATGGCGAAAAGGACACCTATTCACACTACGCAGTTGAGGTGCCTCTAGTGAAGGGTAATGCTACATTTGAGACAGCCATACACTTCAAACCTTGTGACACGAGCTTAGGGAAGGCCCAATTTTTGATCTGGATGACTGTGTTTATGTGCCAGCTTACCTTGTGGTAACAATTTGGTGAAGACCCTTTTCCGTTCCACCATGACTGTCCCCTGTGTACAAAGCCAGCTCCATAAAGACATGGTTTGACCTGTTGGGTGTGGAGGACTTGAGTGTCCTGTACAGAGCCCTGACCTCAACCCTACTGAACACCTTTGGAATGAATTGAAAGGACGAATGTAAGCCAGGCCTTCTCATCCAACATCAGCACCTGACCCCACAAATGGGCACAAGTTTCCACAGAAGCACTCCAAAATCTTGTGGAAAGCCTTCCCAGAAGAATGGAGGCCGTTATGGGTGGGGCCAACTATCTTAATGGCCATGGTTTCAGAATGGGATATGTAACAAGCTGACATAGCTGTGATGGTCAGGTGTTCACAAACCTTTGGTCATACAGTTGTTAAAAGCACTGGTCAATGAACATAAATGCATTGCTTCAATTCCTGATCTCCAATTATAACATCCAAATAATGAAATATATATATATTGCTCTCTTTAATTTACGCACTGCCCAAGACAGTCTGTAATGAATCAATTGACCTGATTAATGGATTTCTCACAGGCCAAAAAAAAAATCACAATTCGCCCCAAGTGAATAATTCAAGAATACGCTGGACCAATGAGCCCACAGCTCCAATTAATCAATTACCTTTTTTCAATTTGAACCTGACAACAGTCAGTATATTTATGGACGTAATTAATGCATTTACTGCCTCAGATAATCTACTTCCCTCATCAGTAAATTGATACAGCAATCCATTTACCGCCAAATAGTGTTTAAAAGTTACCCTGACAGCATGTAAAAATCCTAAGTGCTAGTTTCTTGCAAAAGTAGAGGTATTATGATCACCTCACCAGTGGCCCGTGGCCCCTACTTACCTACCACCCTTGGTTCCAGCACTGCAGCCTCCTCCTTTAGCAGTCAGCACTTCGGGGAGTGTCAGATGATTGTAACCTCTACGTCCTGTAGAAAATTTACCAGTCAACACTTCAGGGAGTGTCAGATGCCCGCCACCCCAAAGCATGCTGTGGTTTCATGCCCCAATCTCTACGTCCTGTAGAAAATTTACCAGTCAACACTTCGGGGAGTGTCAGATGCCCACCACCGCAAAGCATGCTGTGGTTACATGCCCCAACCTCTACGTCCTGTAGAAAATGTACCAGTCAACACTTCGTAGAGTGTCAGATGCCTGCCGCCCCCAAAGCATGCTGTGGTTCCATGCCCCAATCTCTACATCCTGTAGAGAAGTAGGAACCACTACGCATGGTTGGGAATTTGCTCTCACTTCCTGGTGTGTCTAAAAGGGCTTTTAACCATTCCTGACTCTATCTAAAGTGGTATTATGATCAGCTCTCCGGTGGCCCATGTCTCCTACCTACCCTCCGTTCCAGCACTGCAGCCTCCTCCAGACTCTACAGGGAGTGTCAGATTCCTGCCCAAAGCATTCCGTGGTTCCATGCCACAACCTCTACTTCCTGTATCGTTGTAGAGTGGTTGGAGGTAGGAACCAGTACGTGTGGTGGGAAATTTCTTTTCACTTCCTGCTGTGTCTAAGAGGGCTTTTAACCATTCCCTACTCTATCTGAAATGATAATAAGCTCTCCAGTGGCCCATGTCTCCTACCTACCCTCCGTTTCAGATTATCCAGACTCTTTAGTAATCTACATTTTCGAAAGTGTCAGGTGCCTGCCCCCTCCACCCTCACAAACTGTACTGTGGTTCCACCTCCCAACCTCTACATCATGTACAGTTGTAGGGGGGTTAAAGGAAAGAACCACTATACGCATGGCGGGGGCTTTCTTCTCACTTCCTGGTGTGTCTATTAGGGCTTTTAACCATTCCCTACTTTATGCAAAGTAGAAAAAAAACATAATGTCTTTACAAACACTCCGAAGGAGACTACTCCGAAAAAAAAAAGAATGGTTTCTGATTCTCGGTGATTTAGCACACAAATCCATTAGGTTTACATTGACTTTTAACACAAAGCTTTCTTAATAGTGAAGTTACACCGGCAGAGAACAGGAAATAAGGGAAATCATTAATTTTTCATAGAGGAGAGTCTCTAAAGTAAGATTGTGTTTCAAGGACACAAAGAGGTGGAACCGAAGATGAACATTTAGGCAGTGCCCGCAGGTCCCGGTATCAAGTGACTAGATTTCGGCATCTTCCAGAGCGCTCTAGGAGTTCTTTCATGGACTGGAGTGCCCATCTATCGAGGGCTTCTTTAACCACTCTCCATCTGAAATCATAGGTGCTCGGATAATTATGGAATTGTCCAAGCAATACCGAAATTTACATCCAGTTGTTGGGTCGTTACCGGAATTAGTGTTTTCTCCAGCATGCATAACTTCATAACTACAAGAAGATGCTGGCCATCAGCTGATACTACGGCTACTGGCCACTCAAAGCTGAGGAAGGATCTAGGATCCTCCTCGGCTTTGATGTGTCATATGACACAGACGGGAGACGAGGAGAAGACTGGGAGGAAGGACATCCTACGCCTCTCTGGAAGTTGGACTTACTTTATGGACCCTTGTGGTGTCACTGGTGAGCTCTTTGCTTGAGGCAAGAGATGGGGGTGACTAGCTGACTATTCCGCTGTGGGGAATTCCTTTGAGGAGCTCTCTGCTGGGGGCTTTTTTGTGTGTGTGGGGGTTCTTATAAAAAGAGGAGCGGTGGTGGGGTACTGTGAGGTGGGGGGGTTTCTTATGAAGAGGAGCTCTACGCTAGGGTGGAGGAGTGGTGGCCGTGACTCTGCTGTAAGGGGGGATTATGAGGAGGTCTCCTCTGGCAAGAGGAGGTGCTGTTATGAAGAGGAGCTCTAAGCTAGGGTGGTGGTGACTCTGATGTGAGAGGGGGTTCTGAGGAGGAGCTCGCCAATGGGGTGGTGGGGTGCTATGAGGGGGGTTTCTTATGAAGAGGAGCTCCCCGCTAGGGTGGTGGTGGTTAGCCTGATATAAAGGGGGGTTGCGAGGAGGACCTCTCCAATGGAGTGTTGGTGATGGGGGAAAGAGTCTGAGGGGGAGATCTTCGTTTTGTATTCTATTGTAGACTCCGGACCTATTCTTTAAGCCCCTACCACTTTTAGTGTACTTTGGCCACTCCCCTACCCCACCCACATTTCCACGAATTTTAATTTTCCAAAGTTCCCAGGTATGGCAACCAGGGGCCAATCAGAGTGGTTCCCAACTGTGTCACCAAGACATGGTGATCACATGGCTTTGACAATGATAGCTAACAGAGTATTTAGTGAGGGTGATTCCGGTGATTGGCTGCCTTAGTGATCGGTTCCCATTGAAAATCTTTTGTTGGAGTGCAAAAAAAAATACCTGCCAAAAATCATGTGAACTAACATGTTGCACTCTAGTTAGTCCTATTCCCAGCTCCCTCATTCTCCGGTCTGCAGAACTCCTCCCTGCATGTTACTGGGATGAGAGGAAGTTGTTGTTCTGAAGTTCTAACACACCTTTGGTGACAACTCTCCCCCTACATACAGCACAGTGAGTGAGCGTTGTCACCCCAAGATAGGCAGTATGTTGCCGGAAGGCTCTCCAGATGAAAAGTAAAAGGAAAAAGATACAATGTTACATTTTTGCTCTTGGGTTTAGACACAGTTAAAAAGGCATAAATCCGGCTGCAGATTTAGTTGAGACTGCTCGCTCTCGGTCATCCGTCATCATCTGGGCGCATCGAATTCTGTGTACTATAGATCCCACTTTAAATCACGCCTTGCCTTTTCTTTGTCCTTTCCCGCTTTGATCGCTCTCCCTGACCCGGTGCTGTCATTAAGCATATTAGAACATTTTCTACAGATGACAATGCAGAGGCAAAAAAAAAAAAAACAGAACGGGAGATCCGGCAACAGCCTCGCTCACCGCGCCAATCGCCAGAGGGCCCCCAATGCTGAAAATGAGACTTCTGCGGGGTCGGCAAGGAGGGAAATTAGATTATTTCTAAATAGCGCAGGCGTGTTCGGGAAGGTGGACTGCCGGGGGCTATTATTAAATGGGCAACGCAGCAGAAGTGAACCCTGACTACATGACATTTACGATGGGGAAACGCGGTCTATGATAAGCAATTGATTTTTTTATTCTTGTTAAAATATTTCCTTTCCCTTTTTTGTATCCACTGTTAGGTCCCAGCGCTGCCCTTTTTGCAGCCACTTCCTGTTTCCAAGCACCCCAGCGATGGCTGCATGCATTGTTGGGTTTCCATTTGTCCCCCTGATGCCGCGCGGGCCACCTGGGTCGCTATGGCATCGCAGGCTGTTGGTTGTCACTGGCGGCTGTGAGGTGGAACCCGCCGCTGTTTAGATCACCGACAACCTCTCAGCACACCGGGGTGCGTTCCTCCTCACAGCTGCTGCTGAGTCAGTGATAGCCAACAGCTGCGGAGGCCCGGCGCCGGCAGCAGAGGAGGCGGGTAGGCCTGGCGTTTGCAGCAGAGGAGGAGGCTAGGCCCGGCGTCGGCAGCAGAGGAGGAGGCTAGGCCCGGCGTTGGCTGCAGAGGAGGAGGTGCCCGCAGGCGACCATGAAGGAGAAGGCGGCTGACAGGTAAGAGGTGTGACCAGCCCACCATAGAGAGTCTATGGTGGGCTCCCCAGGGACACTCTCAGGTGGGCTGTTTGGGATCTCAGGTGGGCTCTGCAAGGGGTGTAACTAGAAATCACAGGGCCCCATACAAAATTTAGCTATGTGGCCCTTTGATTTCTAGTTACGCCCCTGCTTTCTACCCTGCATTGACATTGGAGAAATTTTCCATCACTTCCTGCCCCTCTGACCCCTCCGTGGCACCATGACAGGAAATGAGAGGAAATCTCCCCAATGGGAAGACAGCCTGCACTGGCACAAAGGTTCTAAACCGCCTCTACAACATGAAATGCTTTGCTCGGAATCGGGCCTCGAGCTCTTTTTTTAAAGGCTAATTTCGGCAGGTGCAAGCTCCAGTAAACAGAGATTATTATTCCTGCCAGCTGTCATAAAGTGCTCCAACCCCATCTATTTGTGTGGGGGTTGTGTAGTTACTGTGACTGGACAGGATATTTTAATTTTCTCCTTGCCTGTTTCTTCTCGTCTTGCAAAAGGATTACTATACTGAGAAGATGAAAAGAGATCATCGTTATAAATGAGTGACAGGGCCGGTATGGCTCGGGACAGACACTCTGGTGACATTGGAGTCCCGTGTGTTACAAGGTCAGAGAACTGATCTGTAGATAAAAAAAGGTTTACAACTCGTCTATAAGGCGGACTATTGAGGACTTATAGCCCCCCCTCCTTATCACCCGGGTCAACCTTGGACATCACCATTAGCCCCTCTTCCCCCCATTCCCTAATCACCCATGCCCCCCCTTATCACCCAGGTCAACCGTGGACATCACCAATACCCCCCTTATCACCCATGTCCATATGTATTATTGGGGATGATAAAATACTGTATACTGAAGCAAATGTCCTTAAATATATTAATATAGTGCACTTTTCTTGATCAATCTCAGAACCTCAACGGATAAATGAAGACCATCTTCATTATCAAAGCCAATTTCTGAACCTCAATGGGTGAATTAAGTCCATCATCAAAGCCAATTTTTGAGCTTCGATGGGTGAATGAAGACCATTATCATCATCAAAGCCAGTTGATGAACCTCAGTGAGTAAATGTGACCATATCTTTATTATCAAAGCCAATTGATGAACCTCAACAGCCACCATCAAAGCCAAACACAGAACCTCAATATGGACCATATCGTCATCATCAAAGTTAATTGCTGAACTTCATTGGGTGACTGTAGACCATATTTTTATCAACAAAGCCAATCACGGAACCTCAAATTGTAAATGTAGACCATATCCTTATCATCAAAGCCAATTGCTGAACTTCAGTGGGTGAATATATACCATATCTACATCAAAGCCAATCACTGAACCTCAACAGGTAAATATAGACCATATCTTCATCATCAAAGCTAATCGCTGAACCTCAGTGGGTAACTATAGACCAGCATTTCTCAACAAATTTATTTTAAGTCATGGCACCCTTTGAAAGTATGGAAAATCTCAAAGCACCCCAGTCTGAAATATCAAAGATTTTAAAGGGGGACTCCATGCAAACACACATGAAAAACCCACCTTCACATCAGTCACCCTTTGCATAGACTTCATTACCCCCTTCAATCACAGTCCAGCTACCACAAAATTCTGATGCACCCTTGAGAAGGTCAGTAGACACACCACTGTGCCATGGCACAGTGCTTGAAAAAAGCAGTTATAGATCAGATCTTCATTATCAAAGCCAATCAGTGAACCTCAATGGGTGAATTAGAACATATCTTTATCATCAAAGTGAATTGACGAACCTCTAAAGCCGCCATCAAAGCCAAACACAGAACCTCAATGGGTAAATGTATTGTAGACCATATCTTATTCATCAAAGCCAATCACTGAACCTCAATGGGTGAATGTAGACCATATTTTCATCATCAAAACCAACTGCTGAACCTCAGTGGGTGAATTAGAACAGATCTTCATCATCAAAGTCAATTGACGAAACTCAACAGCCGCCATCAAAGCCAAACACAGAACCTCAATGGGTACATTGAGATCATATCTTCATTATCAAAGCCAATCAGAGAACCTCAACAGGACGATGTAGACCATATCTTATTCATCAAAGTAATCGCTGAACCTCAATGCGTGACTGTTGACCATATTTTCATCATCAAAGCCAATTGTTGAACCTCAACGGGTGAGAGAAAGTGGTCATAGGAACAGGTGTCCCCATTGAAGGATCTCTTGCTCTCATCACAACTCACAATTTATGGACTTCCGCTCCTTCTTCCGTCTGAGTGACCATGGTCACCATGACATCAATTAAAACCTGACAGTGTAACCCTTCCATACTCTATCCTTACCCCAAAAAATGCCTTTACATACACTAACTCTAAGCACTTCTGAGTCCAGAGCTATCCTAGCAAAAGTGAACCTCCAGTAACCAGTAGAGCAGGGACTTGGAATTGCTTGAGGTCAGAGAAGCCATCAGAGGTCATCTCCCCCCGATGACTTCAAAAAGAGTACCTGTCGCTTTTACAGTGACTCTGTTGGCCAGAACTAAAAAGGTAAAAGATTTGGAGTTGCTTATTGCACGCAGATGATTGCAAAATGAAATTCCCACCCACAGCAGGCTTGGAAGAAACAATTTAGGACTATCGTTTAGGTTTATAGCTAAAAGCGATGAGTAATAATGTTTTTTTAATGCACTGCCTTACTTACGATTCACTTACAATAGTTCTTCGCTGTTCCACAAGGGCACATGATACTGAAGCTAGATTTATTTGGTACTTATTAACTCCATGCAGTCTTATCTTTTATATATAATGGAATCATAATGTGTTTGTGAGCAGTAACAAAACAAGAAGCTGAAAACAAAGTTCTCATAAACATTCCAAGGTACAACATGTACAAGGTTTCCATCTGTTTAAAGATTGTATGCAGTTTTTATCTTTAGGACCACCCAACTACAAAAGATTTACTTTCCTTCTTTAACATGATCTATGTGGCCAAAAGAATGTGAAGACCTGACCATCACACCAACATGACCAAAAGAAGACACCTTGAGGTTCTGGTGTATCTAGTGAGGGGTATTGGTTGTGCTACATCATACAAAGACAGTGTAGACAATTCAACCTTAGACTTGTGGTAATCTGGTGAAGGCCCTTTTCTGTTCCACCATGACTTCCATCCCCTGTGCACAAAGCCAGCTCCATAAAGACATGGTTTAGTGTGGAGGTTCTCAAGTCAAAACCATGACCTCAACCCTACTGAACACCACTAAGATAAGGGCTGCAACAACTAATCGATTATAATCGATAATGAGAATAGTTGGCAACGATTCTCATAATCGATTAGTTCATGTTCGATTAGTTGCCGCCGCTCTGCTCGTCCGGTCTCCCCGCTGGTGCTGGCTGCAGTGGTCTGTGTTCCTTTCAATCCCCGCTGCTCTCCCCACCTGTTTCGGCAGAGGCAGTGGGGACAGAGGCCACTGCAGCCGACACATGTGGGGAGAAGAGACTGCAGTGGTTCTTCAATCCCCTGCTGACCCCATCCCCCCGTCGCCCCTTACCTCCGCTGCTGCTCTGTTCCTCCTCTGCCCGCCCCGTTCTTGGCTCCTCTGCCCGCCCCGTTCTTGGCTCCTCTGGCCGCCCCGCTCTTCCTCCTCTCCCTGCCCCGTTCTTCCTCCGCTGCCCGCCCCGTTCTTCCCCGTTCTTCCTCCGCTGCCTGCTATTGGATATTTTAGATTGCAGTAGCCAATAGCAGGCTGGTTATTTCACCCCACTGCCTTCTGACAATCAGCAGACCACCTCTGGGGTGGGTGCAATAGCTAGCCTGCTATTGGCTACTGCAATCCAAAATATCCAATAGCAGGCTGGCTGTTGTTTCCAGCCACTGATGGGAGACTTGACCAATAACAGGCTGGCTGTTGCTCCCAGCCACTGCCTGCTGTGTTGACATTCAGCTGCCTCATCCAGTGAAGTGGAAAGGTGAGACTAGGGGTCTAAAACCCCTAATGTCACCTTAAATGGAACCTGTCACCTCCAACATGCCATCACATAGGGGACTTGTGAGCCCCCCCCCCATGTGATGGCAATGAGGTAAAAAAAAATGTACACAAGAATTAAAAATCCCCCTTCCCCCCCAAAAAAATTGAAAGTCCCCAAACCCTGTAAACGCGCGTATACTAACAGAAACACAAGTCAGGTGCACCTACATAGAAAAACAATAATTGCGCTACACGTCAGGTATCACCGCGTATTTTATTTTAAAATGAAGGATTTATTTTTTTTATCCGATTAATCGGAAAAAATTAATCGGCTAATTGATTATGAAAATAATCGTTAGCTGCCGCCCTATTTTGGATGAATCGGAATGCTGACTAAGAGCCGGATCTTCTCATCCAACATTTGTAATATCAGGTTAGCTCTATATTAATTCCCATGGTTTTCGAATGGGATGTCCAACAAGCTCACACAAGTGTGATGGTCAGTCCCCTGCACATTTTTGGATAACTATATGAAAGGGTGCTACACCCTACACCAGAAATCTTCGCCAACAAGAGCCAAGCAAGGAAAGATTTGGTTATAAATTGCCAATAGGTGTTGAATCTTACCTTGAGCTTGTCAAACCGGTCACTCAGAGAGGCCACCTGATGTTCCCTGTGCCTACCAACCAATTTGCATAAGGCACAAATAAGCTGATCATCCACTGCGCAGTACATGTTCACCTTCTCGTTTTCATGTTCTAGACAAACCAGCCCACGAAAATGAGCATCCGGAATGGGTGCCACCAGACGATGACTAGTAAAAGGTTTCTTGTTTGGGTGGGTTGCACGCAGGCAACGGTCACAGTAGGACACCTCGCAGGTTATACACGTCTTCACGGCATCCCTAGGGGGTTCCACCTCACAGAACTGGCATGGAATCCTTTCGGTGGCCATGATGGGAACGCTTTTGTAGATCTTGTCTCTGTGGTCTTCGCAGGGGGAGCTCGGCACGCTGAGGGAGGCCTTGTGAAAGCGGTCGATGATGTTCTGTAGTGTGACGTTGCGCTTCAACCCTTCCAAGCCACGGTGGTTAAGCGATATGACATATCGGCAGGTTGGGCACTGGAAGGCGGTGACGGGTTCTACCAAGTCCCCCGAGGAATTTCCAGAAACCAGTATGCGGTGGGCACAGCTAAAGCACAAGCTATGGGCGCAAGGAAGTAGAAGCGGGTCCTCAAACAATTCCAGGCAAATTGGACAGGTTAATTCTGACTCCAATGTTTCCATGTTTGGCTAAACCATTCAGATTTAGGATAGCTTGGTTTCTTCTGTTCACCTAGAACAAAAAACACACATACGTATTAGACTTGTGGTATGAAGACACAACGGGCTCCACTCACACTAGACATGGGGATCATCAGGTTCAAAAAGTTGGTCAAAAAGGTCCAACAAACTTCAATAAGGTTTTGAAGATTAATATTGGCAACCGGTTGATCCGGTGAGAAATCCAGCGAGCTTCCAACTTCCTGTACTGAAATCTCAAGTATTATTATTAGCCCTGCCCAGCTCTCTATGTGGAGACCAAAAATAGGCCAGTGACTACCATTTTGAGTCCCCTCAATATACAATATCTAAGCCCTGAGGAAGGAGGAGATCCCTCAGCCCATGAAATGCGTTAGCCATTTTATATTGACTTGTTGAACAAAATCTTTTGGACTCCCAGTACATTGGTTTGGCACTTTCATTGGACTTAGTACACAAGGTTTTCAATCCCAAGGTGTCAGTAAGTACATTTTCCAACACCATCAAAAGACACTCGGTAACTGGAGGAAACCCTAACAGGTCCGACAGACCTAAAGCCACAACAGAAGCAATTCTGAGCCCCGGGACTAAAAACTTCCCTCACTTCCTGTCCAAAAGCACTTCCTGTCCAAAAGCACTTCCTGTCCTGCTTTCATTGGACTTAGTACACAAGGTTTTCAAACCCAAAGTGTCAGTAAGTACGGTTTCCAACACCACCAAAAGACACTCTGTAACTGGAGGAAACTCTAACAGGTCAGACAGACGTAAAGCCACAACAGAAGCAATTCTGAGCCCCGGGACTAAAAACTTCCCTCACTTCCTGTCCTGCTTTTATTGAACTTAGTACATGAGCTTTTCAAACCCAAGGTGTCAGTAAGTACAGTTTCCAACACCACCAAAAGACACTCGGTAACTGGAGGAAACTCTAACGGGTCAGACAGGCCTAAAGCCACAACAGAAGCAATTCTGAGCCCCAGGATTAAAAACTTTCCTCACTTTTTGTCCCAAAAACTATGGTAACCTAGAAAGGAAATTAGGAAAACTTTTCTTCATTTGGAACACATGTAAAACTTTTTTTGGGGTATCGTGGGGAAGGAACTGAATCTCTGTTGTGTCTCTGTTGCTGTAAATTCCTTAATTTCCTGTCCGAGAAGGAAACAGCAATAAAAACGTGATGGATCTCAGATTGAGGCACCACACGACGAGTAAATTGTGCAAAATCGCGAGACATCCTAGTCTAAAAACCGTAAATGTTGTCCCTCCAAAATCCATACCAGACCCTTATCCTAGAAACGGGGTCTGGTATGTATTTTAAGTAGGGACTCTATGCAAAGACAAAGAAAAAATTGTGGTTTCCCCTTCACATCTCCCCTCTTCATATTAGGAGCCTCCTTCACATCAGAGCCCCCCTTCATATTAGGAGCCTCCTTCACATCAGTCCCCCCTTCATATTAAGAGCCCCATTCACATCAGAGCCCCCATCATATTAGGAGCCTCCTTCACATCAGAGCCCCCCTTCATATTAGGAGCCTCCTTCACATCAGAGCCCCCTTTATATTAGGAGCCTCCTTCACATCAGTCCCCCCTTCATATTAGGAGCCTCCTTCACATCAGCGCCCCCCCTCCCAT
>NW_017307008.1:540289-545449 GCF_000935625.1 Nanorana parkeri
ATCAGGAGCCTCCTTCACATCAGAGCCCCCCTTCATATTAGGAGCCTCCTTCACATCAGTCCCCCCTTCATATTAGGAGCCTCCTTCACATCAGTCCCCCCTTCATGTTAGGAGCCTCCTTCACCCCAGAGCCCCCCTTCATGTTAGGAGCCTCCTTCACCCCAGAGCCCCCCCCTTCATATTAGGAGCCCCCTTCATATTAGGAGCCTCCTTCACATCAGAGCCCCCCTTCATATTAAGAGCCCCATTCACATCAGGAGCCTCCTTCACATCAGAGCCCCCCTTCATATTAGGAGCCTCCTTCACATCAGTCCCCCCTTCATATTAGGAGCCTCCTTCACATCAGTCCCCCCTTCATATTAGGAGCCCCCTTCCCATCAGTCCCCCCTTCATGTTAGGAGCCTCCTTCACCCCAGAGCCCCCCCCTTCATATTAGGAGCCTCCTTCACATCAGTCCCCCTATGACACTAGAAGCCCCTCTTCAAATCAGAAGTTCCCTCTTTCACACCAGGAACCTCTTCTTTACATCAGAGACATGTGAATATTTTGAGACACCCCGAGGGGGTCATAAGGCCCCCCAGGTTGCCACAGCAGTCCAGCTTAGAAGGGCTGATTTAACGCATGCTATCCCACAGCCCACCGACCGTGCGGTACCGTGTGCTAAGCTAAGCTCACCTCTCGATCCTGTCACAGCTCTCTGCCGTGACAGGGGAGGGGCTGGATTCCCCCCGCTCCGATCCTCCAGCGCTGACTGGCGGAACGGACGGGGGAGGGGACGGGTACAGCTGGATCTGCCTCTAGATAGGCAAAGCTAGCTGTCAGTCACACAGCTGGGCGGATCCTGGCATAATTGTCGGGATCCGCTTCAGCTGCGGCGTCTCAGTATACCGCGAGCTGTAGCTCCCTATATACTGAGCTTAGGGTGACGGGAGGACGCTAGTTTGTGTCCTCCCGTTACCCTAAGGAGAACTATGGGGAAAAGCCTTAACCCCATAGTTCTCCTTTAAATGTCACACCAACACACCCCCCGGTGGCCATGAGCGGGGCCCTATAACCCTGAGGAAGGGGGAAACAATTCTGTCCCCCAAAACACGTTGGCTCTGACATGAAGTCTTTTATCCAGATACATTTGTATCTGGACGGTGAACCCGTGGTGTGATTTTTTTTCAGTCTCAGATCCCTTTAGATACAAACCAAGGTGACTGAGGAAATCTTTTGGGGGTGAGGAAGCTACCGGCCCAAAATCCAGATCTCCTGTTCAATCACCAACAGGAGAATGTGCGGCCTCCATTTTTTTTTTCAAGCAAGATCCCGACTCTTCCCCATGCTACCCGTACATAAAGGAATACTTATGGCTGGGGCTCCACTTTAAGACAGACACAAAATAATAAAAACACCTCCTACGCGTTTTGAGGGTTTTGGCAATTTACGTATGTCCTCTGAGCTCCCAACCCCCTCTCCCGCACCCCCCGCCGCCCAGGGCAGGATGGGTGGCACAGCACCTTCTCCTTCATAGAGCATCGTTATAGCAAAGCCTTCTCCTGCTCGACCATCAAAGGGCTTCCCGCTGACATTTAGAGTTGCTGAACTTGCAAACTAGACCACCAGCTAAACATCTGTAGGAAATTATGTCACAAAAACAAAATTCTCCGCTCCCGTCGAAAACACGGCGCGCTAAAACACGCTGCAGGAAAAGGTAAAAAATCAAACAAAACAGGATTTTCTTTAAAAAATAAATAAAAAATGGCAGTCGATACTCAGTTACGGAATAAATACTGCAACACTGTATCTTTATAGTCACAAGGTGAGAGGGTGCACCAGGGGCTCATCTGTGTTAAATGCTTGTATACACAGCCAAGAACTGCGCAGCCACCAGGATTTACATGGCTGTGTTATCTCTGAGCCAGCATCTTAGTGCAGGAAGTAGATGATGCCTGAACAAAGATGGCGTCGTACTTCCGGAGAGAAAAGCAGATGACGGCATTGTCAGGGTGAGTACTGTGATGTCTGGGAGAGGTAATAAATACCTGGAAGGGTCCCGCTGACACATTACTGAACATGCCGCACTTAACATGAAACAAAAAATTTATCTGATGACAGGTCCACTTTCACGTCTTAAAGCCTGAATGAGATTTTAGTGATTGAATTTACTTTAAAGGAACACGACTGTTAGCCCGGGGGGGGGATATGAATCCCAGACTGCCATTATTTTAGTATTACCTATAGGGCAATGTCGGTAGAGGGACGGCCTGGGCAAAGGGACGGCCTGGGCAAAGGGACGGCCTGGGCAAAGGGACGGCCTGGGCAAAGGGACGGCCTGGGCAAAGGGACGGCCTGGGCAAAGGGACGACGTGGGGAAAGGGACGACGTGGGGAAAGGGACGACGTGGGGAAAGGGACGACGTGGGGAAAGGGACGACGTGGGGAAAGGGACGACGTGGGGAATAGGAAATACATTTGCTTCCATATAATGCATTTTATGCAGTAGTAAACAAAAGCTATAATCATCCGATAATGAAGCCGCATCTTATAATGAAGAGGACAGTCAATAAAACTCGGCTTACCGAGAACGGATGTGTCACTTTAATTGCCTATATAATTATCTCACACACGGCTCACTACACCTGCGTGACGCCATTCCAGGCACCTACTTCCCAGCAGCCAGGTGTGGGGCTATAGGATAATCTGTCAGGTGACCAGCCAGGAGTGGGGCTATAGGATAATCTGACAGGTGACCAGCCAGGTGTGGGGCTATAGGATCATCTGACAGGTGACCAGCCAGGAGGGGGGCTATAGGATAATCTGACAGGTGACCAGCCAGGTGTGGGGCTATAGGATAATCTGACAGGTGACCAGCCAGGTGTGAGGCTATAGGATAATCTGACAGGTGACCAGCCAGGTGTGGGGCTATAGGATAATCTAACAGGTGACCAGCCAGGTGTGGGGCTATAGGATAATCTGTCAGGTGACCAGCCAGGTGTGGGGCTATAGGATAATCTGACAGGTGACCAGCCAGGTGTAGGGCTATAGGGTGAACTGTCAGGTGACCAGTCAGGTGTAGGACTATATAGTGACCTGACAGGTACAGGGCAATAGGGCAATCTGACAGCTATAGGTCTATACTGTGACCTGACAGGTATAGGGCTAAAAGGTTACCTTCAGGTGTAGCCAGGTGTAGGGCTATAGGATAATCTGACAGGTGATCAGCCAGGTGAAGGGCTATAGACTGACCTGGCAGATGCAGGGCAATAGGGTCACCTGACAGGTATAGAGCTAAAAGGTGATCTGACAGGTGACCGGCCAAGTAAAGGTCTACACTGTGACCTGACAAGTCTAGTACTAAAAGGTGATTGGACAAGTGACCAGCCAGGTGTTGGGCTATAGGTTGATCTGACGGGTAGCCAGCCAGGTATAAGGCTGTAGGGTAAAATCACTGATCAGCCAGGTGTATGGCTATAGGTTTACTCTGACAGGTGACCAGCCAGGTGTGGGGCTATAGGATAATCTGACATTTGACCAGCCAGGTGTATGGCTATAGGTTTACTCTGACATGTGACCAGCTCGGTGTAGGGCTTTAGAGAGACTGTGCAGGTACAGCGTGTGCAGGTACAGCGTTTTAGGGTGCCCTGAGAGGTGATCAAGCAGGTGTAGGGCTATAAAGTGATCTGACAGGTGACTATCCAGGTGTAGGGCTAGAGGGTAATCTCATAGGTAACCAGTCAGGTATATGGCTATAGGATGATCTGACAAGTAGGTAGAGGGCCACAGAGAGATCTGACAGGTAGAGGGCTATAGGGTGACCTGACATGTTGCCAGTCAGGTGTATGGCAATCGGATGACCTGGAAGGTGGACACATAGATGGAGGGCTTAAGGCTGACCTGATGGATATAGAGTTGGAGAGTCACCTGACAGGTGTTAGCCAAGTATAGGGCATGCGCCTTGCTAAAATGAACTGACCTGACAGTGATAAGGCTATACAATGACCTGACAGGTGACCACCCATAGAGTCCTAGGGTGACAGGTGTAGTGCAGTACAGAGGCCAATCAAATGTAGGTTGAGAGGTGACCTGACAGGTGGAGGGCTGCCAGATTAGTGTGACCTGATGGGGGTAGGACTATAGGGTGACCTGACAAGTATAGGACTATAGGGTGACCGGCCAGGTGTAGGGCTATAGGGTGATCGGCCAGGTGTAGGGCTATAGGGTGATCGGCCAGGTGTAGGGCTATAGGGTGATCGGCCAGGTGTAGGGCTATAGGGTGATCGGCCAGGTGTAGGGCTATAGGGTGATCAGCCAGGTGTAGGGCTATAGGGTGATCAGCCAGGTGTAGGGCTGTTTGGGGTGTCTCGATTTTAATGAAGGACGAGGTTAATTTACAAATTTGGACCTGCATACTTTCTAATTACAAATAGGGACAGGAATGCGGGGGATCAGGTGAGGGGGGCAGGTAAAGGGAAATGAGGGAAGGGGTCTGTGTCTAATCTTGGAACACTCCCATGAGACGGGTCCCATCCAATCGCTTCCTTCGCCCATCTCTATAGAAGTCATAAAAGTCCCTCGCTGTCCCGGGCTCAGAGTTGAGTTGTTGTGCAGATGATTACATGGGATGGACGTCCAATCAGAATGCTCCTCCCCCCTCTATGCTGCATACAGGACCGGTGCTGGAGGTCCTACTGGTCAACGTGTTAATGACCTCCGGCATTCCTCCATTAATCAGTGTCACAGCTCAGACAAGACAGGTGTAGGACTGAGTGTAGGGCGGCCAGACAGGCGTAGGGATGTGGGGCGACAAGACAGGCGTAGGGATGTGGGGCGACAAGACAGGCGTAGGGATGTGGGGCGACAAGACAGGCGTAGGGATGTGGGGCAAGGCCGGCCCCCGAGCCACCTGCTGCTTCTTCTCCACCTCCTGTACAAAGCCAGCCGGACTGCAACTCACTGCCCCCCGCCCCCTGCACCAGGCAGCTCTCTAATTAGGCAACCACTCTTAGGGCCTTGCGGCAACACCTAGTTTGCCTCATTAGGCAGCCGCCGCTGCCTGATTCTGTGCCGCCCAGCCTCGGCCCACTGGGCAAGTGCCCAGTATGCCCAAAGGCAAGTCTGGCCCTGTGTGCCTAATTGGTTTGGGTTGGTGTTTTCTGCTGCCCCCCTGGAATGTGCC
>NW_017307008.1:545767-546115 GCF_000935625.1 Nanorana parkeri
CATCCCGCCCCGACCATCCTGTTTTAACCCATCCCACCCCGACCATCCTGTTTTACCCCATCCCACCCCGGCCATCCTGTTTTACCCTGTTCTGCCCCGGCCATTCTGTTTTACCCCATCCAGCCCCGGCCATTCTGTTTTACCCCATCCTGCCCCAGCCATTTTGTTTTACCCGTCCTGCCCCAACCATCCTGTTTTACCCTGTTCTGCCCCGGCCATTCTGTTTTACCCCATCCTTCCCTGGCCATTCTGTTTTACCCCGTCCTGCCCCAGCCATTCTGTTTTACCCCATCCTTCCCTGGCCATTCTGTTTTACCCCATCCTGCCCCGGCAATTCTGTTTTACTCC
>NW_017307008.1:546374-550697 GCF_000935625.1 Nanorana parkeri
TTGTTTTCCCCCACCCTGCCCCAGCCATTCTGTTTTACCCCATCCTGCCCCAGCCATTCTGTTTTACCCGTCCTGCCCCGGCCATTTTGTTTTACTTCGTCTTGCCCCAGCCATTGTTTTTGACCCCGTCCATTCTGTTTAACCCCGTCCTGCCCACGGCTTCTGGTTGATACATATTCACTGGAAGATAAAAAGGATACAATGAAACCATCTCTATAGCAAAGACTTGGGCCGGCTCCCTCCGGGCCGATGATTTCCCTTTGATTAGGATTGAACTCCCGCGGTTACCTCTTGATTGGAGATCGGTTGTATTGACGAGTCGTTTCTCATCCGAAAATAACAGTTTCTTAAACTACCCAGAAGTCTTATTTCCCTGAGATTTATAAATCTTCTGCCCAGCGTATCGCTGGGAGAATGCCGTTCGCATTCTATTACTGCCACTAGATGGCGCTGATGAGTATAGGAATTGATATAAATCCAGATTGTTACAGTCATAATATTATGTTACTAGGGGGCTGATTTATAAATCTTCTGCCCGGCATACACTCTACCGCCACCAGATGGCGCAGAGGAGCCTTGGACTTTCCTATGCTCCTCGGCTCCATCTAGTGGCGGTAATGGTGTGCGAGTGGCATTCGCCCAGCTATACGCTGGCTGGTAGATTTATAAATCAGCACCTTAAAGTGATGGAACGTCTCGTTACTCCTGAATAGTTTTCTTGCTGTGACAATGGACTTCCCGATCTCCTCTTCATTTCTAAGTGTGTGTGTATAGCCAAAACCTTCTGTTTTTGTTTTGGAAAGAGTTGGGATGGGTCGCCCCGTTTGGGTTTCTATGGTTCCAGTGATAGGATTTTGGGGCACTGGGCCAGTTTGGTGCACTTTCGTCCATATTGGTTCATCTTGGTCCACTTTAACAAATGCCCGATATTACTTGAGGAGCTGCAGCGGGGATATGCCCAGTTTGTGTTTTTAAAAAACATTAAATGTAATAAAATAAATAAATATAAATAAAATAAATGTATAAAATATAAGACAATAAAATAAATAAATACAAAAATAAATAAAATATAAAAAAATTCATAAAAAAATAAAAAGGTCAATCAATAAATAACATAATTTTTAAAAATACATAAATTTTAGTCCAACTTTAGTCCCTCTTGCTCCACTTTTTGTCCATCTTAGTCCATTTTGGTCCAGTTTGGTCCATCTTGGTCCAGTATTGTCCACCTTCATTGAGTTTGGTCCACTTGTACCAGTACTGATAGGAGTTACTTTGATTTATTTGGTATTCGGAAGGCATCTGATTACTGAATGAGAGAAGTCTGGTTGCTAAATAGGAGGGGTCTGATTCCTGAATAGGAAGAGTCTGCTTCCTGAATAGGAGGGGTCTGATTCCTGAATAGGAGGGGTCTGCTTCCTGAATAGGAAGAGTCTGCTTCCTGAATAGGAGGGGTCTGCTTCCTGAATAGGAGGGGTCTGCTTCCTGAATAGGAGGGGTCTGCTTCCTGAATAGGAGGGGTCTGCTTCCTGAATAGGAGGGGTCTGCTTCCTGAATAGGAGGGGTCTGATTCCTGAATGGGAGGGGTCTGATTCCTGAATAGGAGGGGTCTGATTCCTGAATGGAAGGGGTCTGATTCCTGAATAGGAGGGGTCTGATTACTGAATGGGAGGAGTCTGATTCCTGAATAGGAGGGGTCTGCTTCCTGAATGGGAGGGGTCTGCTTCCTGAATGGGAGGGGTCTGCTTCCTGAATGGGAGGGGTCTGATTCCTGAATAGGAGGGGTCTGATTCCTGAATGGAAGGGGTCTGATTCCTGAATAGGAGGGGTCTGATTACTGAATGGGAGGGGTCTGATTCCTGAATGAGAGGGTCTAAATCCTGAATGGGAGGGGTCTGATTCCTGAATAGGAGGGGTCTGATTCCTGAATGGGAGGGGTCTGCTTCCTGAATAGGAGGGGTCTGCTTCCTGAATAGGAGGGGTCTGCTTCCTGAATAGGAGGGGTCTGATTCCTGAATATGAGGGGTCTGATTCCTGAATAGGAGGAGTCTGATTCCTGAATAGCAGGGGTCTGATTCCTGAATAGGAGGTGTCTGATTACTGAATGGGAGGGGTCTTATTTCTGAATAGGAGGGGTCTGATTACTGAATGGGAGGGGTCTGATTACTGAATGAGAGGGGTCTTATTCCTGAATAGGAGGGGTCTGATTACTGAATGGGAGGGTCTGATTCCTGAATAGGAGGGGTCTGATTACTGAATTACGGATTACTGAATCACTGTTTTCTGAATCAATAAATAAATAAAATATAATAACATAAATAAAAACATAAATAACATGAATACATAATCTTTGGTAAATTGATTTTTTTCTTAATTAAGGTCGATGTAAATCCTAACTGGGTGACATTTAGTTTGCTACAGTTCTGTGTATACGAAAAATAATTTTTTTATTTTTTTTAGATAATGCCGTTTTTATACTTTATTCTCTATCAGTGCTGCAGCCTCTTTGCTGCCACTTCCTGGCTACATGCCCTCCAGCGACGACTACATGAGATTTTTCTCGGGGTTTCCTGATGGTGACAACAGTGAACCGTGTCTGTGTAATGTCTGCTGAGTGTGTGTTGAAACTGCCTCTCGTTGTCTCCACCTGACGCCCAGGGTGACAACAGAAGAGCACAATTGGAAGGCAGGGACAAAGTGGTGTCACCCTACAACAGGAAGTGACTGAACAAGGACCTCCATGGGATTTTTTTTAACGGCAGCTGCAGATTTAGAAGGATCAACAGTGACAGGAGCATCCCAGTATATCTACAATGTAACATTGTATTCGGAACATGTAGTTCTTTCCTCGTGCAGATTAAGACGCATTGCATACAAGCATCTCATATCCTGTTGATGATTCTGAGTTTGGCACGGCAGAGAAAGAAGACCCGGGTCCAGAGACCACCAAAACCAGAATCCCAGCCAAGTCCCACCACCAAAAACAGCCTCCCGGCCCACAGAGGATACATCTGCTGCAGCAGAAACCACTTTACAGCCCCCACCATCTGCTTCTGAAGCCACTATTTCGGAAAAAAATGTTCACGTAGGTCAGTCGAAAATTGTGTGTCTGGGCAAAAATATATATGTAAAAAATAAGCACGCTCAGTATATCTCTGCAATGCATGCACCGGCAGGGCAAGGTCCTTGAGCACCCAATGAGGAAAGGCCAAAGTGCACCCTACACCCTTGGTTCTCAACTGGTGGGTCGCCGCATGCCTTCCACTTTTCTAGGTGAGAAACTCTTCAGCCTCCCCCTAGCGCAGCACCCTTAGTTCTCACGCCAACCAGCCATTCAAAATATGCTGCCTGGCCCTGCGTGTCAGCTTGAGGTGGGGTGGGCTGTAAGTATAAGGCCTGGTTCACACCTGTACGTTTTGTAGCGCGTTCAACGCTCTACGAACGCTCTAAAAAACGCTTAAACATGAAACTCCCATTGTATTCTATGGGTATGGTTCCCACCTTGCCGTATTTCAGCCCGTCTGAACGCGCTACAAAACGGCCTACGCCTGAAAAGGTACATGAGCTTCTTTGCGGCGTTTTTGTCGAGCGTTTCCATTGGGATACAGCCAAGTAGCCCTCGGAAACGCGCGTTTGTCGACAAACGCGCATATTCGATACGCCCATGTGTGAAGTGAACAGAGCCTTAGGGAGCTCCATCCATATGTGCGTTGCTTACAACTCCCACATGTGCCCTGTAGAGGTGCTTGGACTGGATTAACATCACATACTGGCTCTTGGCACCTCTGCAGGGCACGCAAGGGAGGTGTACAAACAATACACATATGAATGGAGCTCTGTCACAGCACCGCAGCCCACACTGGACCGCAGGCTGAGGATCCACTCCATTTCTCATAAGGTAGGGAGACTGGGTGGACCTTAAAAAGAAAACAAATTATAATTTTTTTGGAGTGTGTTATGTGTGTGTGAGAATGTCTGTGTGTGTGTGTGTCAGTGTTTTTGAGGGTCCGTTCACACTAGGACAGTGCGTTAACCACACAGTCCCATGCGATTAATGCACTGTACCACGCTATTGCCCCTACTGCGCGTTCTGGTGTGGAAGGTGTGTTGTTTTGCGTTGCCATTAATTTGAATGACACCCGAAACACACCTCCTGCCCACAGTCCGATCTCCTGCACCCGAACTAGAATGCCGTGCATCCCATTGCAGTGCCGACTTGGGTCGCGACTTAATGACCAAGGACAAATGTGGGTCCTGAGGTTACACAGGTTGAGAACCACTGCCCTACACCACCCTACACCCCCCCCCCCTGTGCTCACTTCC
>NW_017307008.1:550728-554745 GCF_000935625.1 Nanorana parkeri
ACCCCCCCCCCCCAGTCCTCACTTCCTGCCCTTTTGTGCCCCCCTCCTACCTAAAACACCTGAGGTGGTCACCTCTTCCTGCCTATTCATCTCCGCTCATCTCCCCGCCTGGCTGTCAGCAACCTGAGGCGCTCTGACTGTAAAAAATGGGGTGGCATTGTACAGCAGAGCAGTCACTATAGAGCAAACATGCCGCTCTGCCTGCCACCAACGTGACCCAAAGAGATGCCGCCTGAGGCCTTGTTAAAGGGACGGCTCTGCCCCACTGCACTCCATGGTCCAACCCTTCATTATATTACAGGATACATAATACATACATACCCTTTTTTCCCCAAGGGTCTGCTGGCCAGTCTGAAGGTGTCACCGATACCCCAAACAACCTTGGAGATCACCAATACACCCCCTTATTACCCAGGTCAACCTTGGAGATCAGCAATACCCCCCTTATCACCCAGGTCAACCTTGGAGATCACCATTCTCCCCCCCTTATCACATGGGTCAACCTTGGAGATCACCAATACACGCCTTCTCACCCGGGTCAACCTTGGAGATCACCAATACCCGCCTTCTCACCCGAGTCAACCTTGGAGATCACCAATACACCCCTTATTACCCTGTCAACCTTGGAGATCACCAATACCCGCCTTATCACTTGGGTCAACCTTGGAGATCACCAATACACCCCTTATTACCCTGTCAACCTTGGAGATCACCAATACCCGCCTTATCACTTGGGTCAACCTTGGAGATCACCAATACACCCCTTATTACCCTGTCAACCTTGAGATCACCAATACACCCCTTATTACCCAGGTCAACCTTGGACATCACCAATATACTAGACATGTGCACTGCCCAAAAATTCGTTTGGTTTTAAATTCGGATTTGTGTTATTTCGTTTTTCAGGATTCGGGTGTGAAAGTCAATTCGGATTCGGAATTCGGATTCGGACGAAATTCGGTAACGTTAGTACGAACGTTCGTTTCGTTTTCTGTTCTTATTCGTTTCTTATTTGTTTCGTTCGTTCCTTTGCAGCAAAAGTGACATTTGAGGGGGAAAAAATGTTTTTCTCCTTCTCTAATGTCACTTTGCTCCAACGAACGAAACGAATAAGAAACAGAAAACGAAACGAACGTTCGTACTAACGCTACCGAATTTCGGAAATGGAAATTCGGATTCGTTTGCATTCGTTATGTCACCCCTTATCACCCGAGTCAACCTTGGAGATCACCAATACCCCCCTTATCACCCAGGTCAACCTTGGACATCACCAATATTTCGGGTTTATATATATTTCTTTTTTCATTTATTATTAACAGAAAAAATAATTCATTTTATCAAAATTTGCAAACACTCAAAGTATATTGACACAATTATTAACAAATAAAGACACATAAGAACATAAATATAAAACAAAAATGATGACACAGAAGCTGGCCGCACACACTCATCCGTACAACGGGGTTCTGAAATCAGCTTTTAATGGCCTAATAATAAATAAAACATGAACTGGTTCGGACATAAATGTGCCGAGGAGGAAATGTCGATGTGTCACACGTTTCTGTGCCACCGGTAAAAGGAAATGGACGTTCATTTAATTAGTGTCACTTAAGAAGTCTTCATCTCCATTAGGCCGTCGGCTGACAGGCGGCCGAATCTCCGGCGTAATGGCAGCTCATAAACGCACCGAAATCTCCGTGCCGGTGCAATTTTCTTCTCTTGTGATGACAGCGTGGAGCACGTCGGCGACCTGCAGTGCAGAGGACGGACAGGGATGTCACCAATGTAAAGATCTCACTTTTTATGTCCCTCAAAGAGTTTGTTCTCTCTGTGCCGGAAGGGTTAATTTTCTCCGAATTTTGGGGTATTATGAATGATGATTATGTTCAAGGAGCATTCCATCCTTTTGCTGTATATGGCCGAAAGATGGTGGACACCTGACCATGACACCTTGACATCCCATTCCAAAACCATAGCCATTTATATGGAGTTGGCCCCCCTCAATATGGCCATTAATATGGAGTTGGTCCCTCACCATGGTCGTTAATATGGAATTGGTCCCTCCCCATGGCCAATAATATGGAGTTGGCCCTCCCTATGGCCTCTAATATGGAGTTGGTCCCTCTCCATGGTCATTCATTTGGTCTTGGTCCCTCCCCATGGTCATTAATATGGAGTTGGTCCCTCTCCATGGTCATTAATTCGGAGTTGGTCCCTCCCCATGGCTATTAATATGGAGTAGGTCCCTCCCCATGGCTATTAATATGGAGTTGGTCCCTCCCCATGGCTATTAATATGGAGTTGGTCCCTCCCCATGGCTATTAATATGGAGTTGGTCCCTCCCCATGGCCATTAATATGGAGTTGCTGCCTCCCATGGCCATTAATATGGAGTTGCTGCCTCCCATGGCCATTAAATTGGAGATGGTCACTACCTGTGGCCATTGATATGCAGTTGGTCCCCCTCACTATGGCCATTATTATGGAGTTGGTCCCTCCCCATGGTCATTAATATGGAGTTGGTCCCCCTCAACATGGCCATTAATATGGAGCTGGTCCCTCCCCACGATCATTAATATGGAGCTGGTCCCTCCCCATGGCCATTAATATGGAGCTGGTCCCTCCCCACGGTCATTAATATGAAGCTGGTCCCTCCCCATGGTCATTAATATGGAGCTGCTCCCTCCCCATGGCCATTAATATGGAGCTGCCCCCCCCCACATGGCCATTAATATGAAGTTGGCCCTCCCGATGTCTATTAATATGGAGTTGGTCCCACCCAACGTGGCCATTAATATGGAGTTGCTTCCCCATAGCCATTAATACTGAGGTGCCCCCTCGCCATGGCCATTAATATAGAGTGTGACTATAACATCCTCCAGTCTTCTGGGAAGGCTTTCCACAAGATTGTGAAGGGTGTCTGTGGGAATTTGTGCCCATTTGTGAGGTCACAATTGTTTCCAAGAACCACCCACGCTCCTTATGGTCTGCAACCTTTCAATGGTGTTGGTGCTCATGGTGATCACACAGTGCAAAACTCAGAATGGGCTCAGCAGGTCACCGGCACTCACAATGGTGACTTGCCAAGACCATTTGTGAGGTCAGGTACTGATGTTGGATGAGAAGACTAGGCCCGCAACCAACATTCCAACTCATCCCAAAGGTCTTCAGTAGGGTTGAGTTCAGGGCTCTGTACACCACACTAAAGTTCCTCCACACCAAGCTGGTCAGACCAAGTATTTATGAAGCTGGCTTTGTGCCCCTGAGCTCAATATCTTCTATGGAACATCTATATTCCATAAGGTGCTCCTAAGTTTCATAGGGTTGAGGTCGGGGTTCTGGTGTGGAGGAACTTGAGTGTCCTTCACAAGCTGGTCACACCATGTCTTTATGGAGCTGGCTTTGTACATAGAGGACAGTCATGGTGGAGCAGAAAAAGGATCTCCACCAAACTGTGACCACAAGGCCGGAAGAGCACAATTGTCTACAATGTCTTTGTATGATGGAGGATCACCAAACCCTTCACCGGAGACACCTCCAACCCATCATTTGGAGGGGGATCCTCATACTTTTGGCCATGTAGGCAGGCATGAAGGCAAAATATAAGCAGATCAAACATCAGCTTTCATTTTAGATTTAGCTTAGCGCAGGAGTAGACCCCCCGTCAGGTTTTTATTTCTGCCTGTGTGCCCCGTTAGGAAGATTCACCCTCTCCGTTGGTCTCTGGCCTGGTGAACGTTATCACTGAAAGTGAAAGTAAATCCCACATTTTGGGTTGTCACCAGAACAGGAATAGAGGGGAAATCTTCCAATGGGGGACACCATTCTGATGACAACTGTCTAGGAAACTGTCTCCTGATGAATCTCCCCCGGGGGGGGGGGGGTGTGCCGGTACCACAAGCGTAAAACAGCGTGAGTCCATTTCCTGCGGTGAAAAGACATTTCTTATCATTCGGGATGTGCGGCCAATTCCCTATTGACGAGCTAATAATAACTCCATTGTAGCCGTAATGATTTC
>NW_017307008.1:554840-556309 GCF_000935625.1 Nanorana parkeri
CCGACGAACCTCCCCCGGGGGGGGGGGGGTGTGCCGGTACCACAAGCGTAAAACAGCGTGAGTCCATTTCCTGCGGTGAAAAGACATTTCTTATCATTCGGGATGTGCGGCCAATTCCCTATTGACGAGCTAATAATAACTCCATTGTAGCCGTAATGATTTCATTGTAGTTTCAGCACAGCCGGAGTGCCGAGGTTGCCTACCCTTGGACTGACCTATCGTTGTTACCTGAGTTTTAGGTACAGATCCCTCTTTGATAACGTTCACGATTCCTTTCTCCAGCTCCGTGCAATCCACCACCGTGAGCTCATAGTCATTGTTCTGTATCCCATGCAGACGGACCCCCTCATGTAATGAAGACTGTTCTTGTCTCCGCCCCCTCCTGTAATAAAGACCGCCCACTGCTGCGCTCTCTCCTTGTGCAGCGTGATTTGTCTTGTCCACGCCCCCTCCTGTAATAAAGACCGCACACTGCTGCGCTCTCTCCTTGTCTCCGCCCCCTCCTGTAATAAAGACCGCTCACTGCTACTCTCTCCTTGTGCAGGGTGACTTGTCTTGTCTCCGCCCCTCCTGTAATAAAGACCGCCCACTGCTGCGCTCTCTCCTTGTGCAGCGTGATTTGTCTTGTCCACGCCCCCTCCTGTAATAAAGACCGCACACTGCTGCGCTCTCTCCTTGTCTCCGCCCCCTCCTGTAATAAAGACCGCTCACTGCTGCTCTCTCTCCTTGTGCAGGGTGACTGGTCTTGTCTCCGCCCCCTCCTGTAATAAAGACCGCCCACTGCTGCTCTCTCTCCTTGTGCAGGGTGACTGGTCTTGTCTCCACCCCCTCCTGTAATAAAGACCGCTCACTGCTGCTCTCTCTCCTTGTGCAGGGTGACTGGTCTTGTCTCCGCCCCCTCCTGTAATAAATCTGGATCTCTGACTCTGTAACATTTGATCCTCTGTAGAATGTTGGACGGTATTGGTCAGTTATTCCCAGCTTGGATGCGACAACTATGAAGGACGGTGTAGTAAGGTGACCTGGTTTTTGTACCTTTCCTGGAAATTTTGCAAACCTCAGGTCGGGCACCATTTGCATCCTTCTTCCCAATGAACGGACAGCAAGAGGACCCACCTGTATACAAGGAGACAAAAAAAAAGAAAGATAAATGGAGATGTAAATGTAACATTTACTACGTTTATTAACAGATGAAGTTTTAGCATTTTTGCTGTATTTATTTATTTTTTAATGCGCCCCCTGCAAAAACAAAGCAAACACGGGTGTTACGTGTACTGAAAGCGGATGCAGGAACATAGACCCAGCTATGAGTTAAGTGGACCTTGCATGAAAATGGGTTCACTTATTTTACAGCAGCCCAGCCATGCCCCACCCCCGCAATAAAATAAATGCGTGAGTGACCGCAAAAAAAAATTAAGAAAAAAAAAAATTCCTTAGACCACTACTGCCACTAAAAAAAAAAAAAATTT
>NW_017307008.1:556357-559331 GCF_000935625.1 Nanorana parkeri
ACCACTACTGCCACTAAAAAAAAAAAATACTTTCCTCACACCTAAATTAAATTAAAAAAAATTAGAACAGTTTTAAAAAAAATACAACTGCCACTAGATGAAAACAAAAAAATTAAGAAAAATAAAAAAAATATTTCCTTACACAGTGACTGCCACTTAATGAAATAAAAAAAAAAATTAGAAACATTAAAAAAAAATACTTTCCTTGCACCACTACAACCACTAGATGAAATAAAAAGAAAAACGAAGACAAGTGAAAAATATTTTTCTTACACTACTAGCACTAGATGAAAAACATTAAGCAAAAAAAACTTTATTTACAACAGTACCGTCACTAAATAAGAGCAAAAAAAATTTAGGAAAAATTAAAATAAATACTTCCTATACACCACTCTAGCCACCAGATGGAGCAGAGGGAATTCCTATGCTCATCAGCGCCATCTAGTGGCAGGAATGAAAATGACATGCGCCCAGCTATACGTTGGGCAGAAGATTTTAAAATCAGCCCCCAAGGTTTCCATCTTCTTGCTGCGGGCACTTTTGACAGCACTGGAACTCACCGCGGGATCCTGGGAAAGCTGAGGACTGGAACTCTCCGCGGGATCCTGGGAAAGCTGAGGACTGGAACTCTCCGCGGGATCCTGGGAAAGCTGAGGACTGGAACTCTCCGCGGGATCCTGGGACAGCTGAGGACTGGAACTCACCGCGGGATCCTGGGAAAGCTGAGGACTGGAACTCTCCGCGGGATCCTGGGACAGCTGAGGACTGGAACTCACCGCGGCATCCTGGGAAAGCTGAGGACTGGAACTCACCGCGGGATGAAGAAGATGCTTCAGCACTGCACAGGAGGACATTGTAGAAGGATTTGGGATTTTCAGCATTCCAAGTGACTTCACTACAGCAACAGGATGGAAGCTTGGTGTAAGGTAAGTATTTTTTTCTCTTTTTTTTGTTTTTACTTTTTTTTTGTTTTTTTAGAGTTTTCTTTGAACCAGGGATGATCTACTGTAAAATAAGTCTTTTTTTTTTACATCTCCTTCCATATTTTTTTCTATTACTTTTTTTTCAGAGTTTTTTTAATTACAGGGATGGACTACTGTAAAATAAGTCTTTTTTTTACATTTCCTTCCATAATTATTTTTTCTATTACTTGCCTTTTTAGCGTTTTTTGTTTTTGTTTTTTTAATTCCAGGGATGGTCTACTGTAAAATGAATATTTGTTTTTACATTTCCTTCCAATTTTGTGTTTTGTTTTTACTTGTTTTTTTAGTCTTTTTTTTTTTCTTCCAGGGATGGTCTACTGTAAAATCAGTATTTTTGTTTTACATTTTTCTTCCAATTTGTTTTTTGTGCTTTCACAATTTTTTTTTTTAATTGAAGGGTTTGAAGTCAAACATAACCAGACCTTGTATTTAAATGTAAGATGCGCCCTCCTTATGGACTCACCTTTTCTAGGAAGTACAAAGCCGACAGGATTTGGCCCCAGGCCCAGGATGAGACCCCGGAGACGTCTGCCGAGGACAGATTTTTCTTCCCGGAGATCTGAGAAGCCGCTGATGAAAATTGAGATCTCGGCGTCCTCGGCTTCCATTTCTAGTCTACAACACAAGCAGAAGACATTTTTCACCTCGTTTTCTTAATTCCGGGAGGGGCGGAGCTCTAGATTAGCAGTCGCCAACCTCTCGGACCTCATGGACCACGAAATTCAGCATTTTAAATCCCGCGGACCACTAATATGAATTTTTAACAAATATATAGATATTCTAGGGATGCACCAATACCGGTATTTTGGTATCGAGTACAGGTACCGATAATAATTTTTTTGGTACTCGCCGATTACAGAGTACCGGAAGTCCCGTTCAGGAAGCCGGGCGGCGTGTAAAGACTCGCCACTCGGCTTCCCGATTAACAAGAAAGTCTGTCCCCTCCCACCTCGGCATGTCCAGCCTGTCACCCCCGGGGCCTCTCCAGACAGGAGCGGCCTTCCTCTGGTACCCAGCCGGTGCCGTCTTGCTGGCCAATCATGGAAGCCAGCTAATAAGGGAAGTATCGGGCTAGGCATCGGAGCATTTGGGCGAGTACGGCACCGATATTGATACTAGTATTGGCACATGCCCTCCCTAGCTTCAGCACTGCCCCCAACCACCCCTGTGCTTCCCCTTCCCCCACACTGAGCCACTATTACCTGGCTTCTCCACACTTTTTCTATGTCCAGCAGCCTGCTCAGTCCAGGTACTGACGAGATGCCCCGCCTCCTGCAGAGCCCGCACTGTACTGAGAGCCGCGTATTCCTTGCGACAGCCGCTGCTTGAGTCAGTGAGAGGCAGCCCCGGAGCCTCCGTGCCTCTTCAATGGCGGCCCAGCCTGCACGACATCAGAGGGGCCCGGGGACCAGCAACATTTTCTCGAGGACCACCGGTTGGCGACCGCTGTTCTAGATCAAAATATCTCAGTAGATATAAACCGCAACTGGAGCACATTTCGTTGGCCCGGGGCCAGCGTGCCAGGACCTGGTCCATGATGCCGGACTGTCCGGCGATATAGCAGACCCCCGTCACCCATGACAACATCAGGTTACAAGGGCAAAACTTTACTTACTTGGACACCTTCTGTACCGAGTCTGAGAAATAACAGGACGATGCAACGGCGTAACCCAGATCCACAGGAATAACGCAGATCCCCCCGGACTTCATGAGTTCTGCAACACAAAATACAAATATCGGTCGGCTTGGAGAAAATCAATATCTGTATCAGCAGCGAAAGCAGAATACCACCAGCCATAGAGGACTACAAATCCCAGCAATACATTATACAGCAATGCAGAATAATATTATATATACTGCTACATACTCTGTGCCACCCCTCTGCTCCAGGGTGCTGGCCTAATATCTTGGGCAGAGGGTCTCAGGAGAGGAAGATGTGTGGAGGGTCTCAGGAGAGGAAGATGTGTGGAGGGTCTCAGGAGAGGAAGATG
>NW_017307008.1:559396-565415 GCF_000935625.1 Nanorana parkeri
ATGTGTGGAGGGTCTCAGGAGGGGGAGATGTGGAGGGTCTCAGGAGGGGAAGATGTGTGGAGGGTCTAAGGAGGGTTAGATGTGGAGGGTCTCAGAAGGGGGGAGATGTGTGGAGGGTCTCAGGACGGGGTGATGTGTGGAGGGTCTCGGGAGAGGAAGATGTCCGGAGGGTCTCAGGAGGGGGAGATGTGTGGAGGGTCTCAGGAGGAGAGGGTCTGAGGAAGAGGAGATTTGCCGAGGGTCTCAGGCCAGAGGCACTCACAAGCCTTGTACTCGATGAACTCGATGGACTTGTGTCTTTTTTCAACCTGACTAACTATGTAACCCCTGATGTAGCACCAGGGACACTCACAAGTCTTGTACCCCTGATGTACCACCAGAGGCACCCACGAGTCTTTTACCCCTGATGTACCACCAGAGGCACCCACGAGTCTTGTACCCCTGATGTACCACCAGAGGCACCCACAAGCCTTGCACAGTGAATAAGTAAAGCAATAATTGTGAGTGTTTTCTTATCAAATAAAGGAACATTATTCACATCACATTCACTCACCTGCTATTTTCCTGATAGATGTGACTTTCTTGGCAGGAAACGGGCATAGGGTACAACTCTCCTGAGGCAGCGTGGGTTTCAGGAGTGGCTTTCCCCATGGCAGATGAGGTGCCACCAAAGTCCCATTGACCAGGGCAGCTAAAAAGCAGTAAAAGCTCACCACACCGAACAGTATGCTAAAAACAACAACACATTGACTGGGGACAATATTTAAGGTGTTCAACAAACTCATAATGAGCAGAACCTCCAGAAAAAGTGAATTCGTGAACCAGGCTGTGTTAAGAGTGGTCATGCACATGGTAAGAAACCCATTCAAAACTAAGAAACAGATAATGCCCACGGCTATGTAAAATGCTCTCACTGGCACTTGGAGCGCCATATACTCTGCAAGGCCCCAAGTCACCCACAGCACGCCGTAAAAAACAAAAGCGCTGCTCTCCGCCGCCTTTCCGGTATACAGGGACATCAAACCGGCCATGTGCACCATGCTTCCGCTCGCCATGACCAGTATAAAGGTGCCCTGTGCCTGTACCGTCAGGGAGAACGTTGCCAGGGTGTTGAACGCGTGGCCAATGACGTCCACATCTCGGGTGTTCAAGGTAGGAGAATAAGGGTGGTGCATGACTATTCTTGGCGTGATCTTCATACATCGGAAACAGGAATTCATCATCTGCGCTAGACCTTTACGTTCCGGGATTCTGAAGTCGGTCTTTGACAGGTAGAGTCTAAGAGACATGTGGGCCACCGACGTAAAGAAGATGACCAGGTTGACCGACTGCGCTGCATTGTGGTTTATACCGCTGGGAAGAGTTAAAGTGGCGCAATAAATGGCAAAGAGGAGCGTATATAGGCCGATGCAGACATTCTGAAGGCACATCATCAAAGATAAAGTAAAGAAAAGGACGGCCAACACAACCATGAAGGAGGAAGGGAGTAACTGCTCTCCTGAGGTACTTGGCTGGTTTAAAAGGGAATATCCTTCTACGATCTTCAGCATGGCCAACAAGCTGAAGAAAGTGGCGTGTATTATATCTCTGGCCCAAAAGGACGCAACGGACACCGCCACCTGGTACGCTGCCGATGTGAACATCCAATTGGCTTGGCCGCTGAACAGGACGGTGACCGTCCCCAAGAGTTTTCCAGAGAGGATGCTGGATGACACTATGTTGGCTAAAATTCCTGAGACAACCAGGTGGTTCCTTGAGATCCGGTTTGGGAAGCTGACTTTTTTCTCAGCCGGCAAGGCCTTTTTCCCAGCCCTCATGTTTGCAAACCTTACGGCCACCAGATAGATGCTGATAACGGTGACTATCATGAAGTTGCAAGCGATACCCGAGGAACCAAGAGAAGGGTCATTGGACATGGCAAGGACATGGATGTTGGCAAGGCCAAGACCAAAAGACAGAAGCGGGAAGGCTCCTTTATTTTGGAGCGTTCCCACACAGCCTATAATGAGGAAGGCACAGCAGATGGCTACTAGGCCCGGGAATTGGGTTTCTCGAAACTGTCCTGATGCTGAAAGGATCCCATTGTCTGCTAAGAGAAGTATAATGCCAGAATTGCTCCAGAGGGACGACACCGTCATGACTAGTGTGACTACCAAGGGTTCTGGGCTGAACTTTTTCTGGATCCCTATAAGAAAACAAAAGACATAGAGGATGTTCATGTTAGTGTTTTCTAGTAGAGTTAACCTAACTGGATGACCTTTAATCCTCAAAAAAAACACTGTTCATCATATAAAATTGACTTCTTTGTTTTAATAATATATTTGTTTTCCCTTTTTTCCTCCTTTGTTACATCCCACCACTCCCTAGGGGGGATTTATCAACACTGGAGCAGAGAGAATCTGGAGCAGTTGCCTATGGCAACCAATCAGCTTCTCTCTTCAGTTTGCTCAGGTGAGATTTGAAAATGAGACGGAGAAGCTGATTGGTTGCCATGCACAGCTGCTCCAGATTTTGTCTGCTCCAGTTTTGATAAATCCCCCCCCCCCTGTCTCCATGCACTCCCTTGATTAGTCCATGGGATTTCTCAGGGGAGGTTTTCTAATGGTGACAACAGTGGACCATGCCTGCCTATAGTGTGTTGAAGTGGCCACTTGTAGTCTCCATTGGAAGCCCTTGTGACAGGGTAACAAATAAGGGATGAGCTTAGGTTAGGACTGAACCCGGTCTGAACCTGAGCTCCTCCAAACACAGAAGGAAGCTCTTTCCGCCCAACCAGCTGCAGCCAGGAATCCACCGTCCTCAGCTGCACGTAAGCAAAGGGGTGGGATGCAGTTTCACTATGACTGTCCCCTGTGTACAAAGCCAGCTCCATAAGGACGTGGCTTGACCAGTTTGTGAGGGCCACTCAAGTCCCTCCATACCTGAGCCCTGACCCCAACCTTATGGAACATAGGAACACCTTAGTTATTGGGTTCAGGTGTATAAAACCAGCTCCATAAAGACATGGTTTGACCAGTTTGAGAAGGCCACTCAAGTTCCTTCACACTAGAGCCCTGACCTCAACCCTATGGAACATAGGAACACCTTATGGAATACAAGTGCATCATAGAGTAATTGGGTTCAGGTGTACAAAGCCAGCTCTCTAAAGACATGGTTTGACCAGTTTGAGAAGGCCACTCAAATTCCTCTACACTAGAGCTCTGACCTCAACCTAATGGACCATAGGAACACCTTGTGGAACCTTAGTCCATCATAGGAGCTATTGAGTTCAGATGTACAAAGTCAGCTCAATAAAGACATGGTTTGACCAGTTTGTGAAGGCCACTCAAGGTTCTCCACACCAGAGCCCTGACCTCAAACTAATGGACCATAGGAACACCTTGTGGAACCTAAGTCCATCATAGGAGTTATTGAGTTCAGATGTACAAAGCCAGCTCCATAAAGACATGGTTTGACCAGTTTGTGAGGGCCACTCAAGGTTCTCCACACCAGAGCCCTGACCTCATGTGACCAGTATGGTCTGGAGGAACTCAAGTGGGTTTGGGGATAGGATTTTCTTATAAACAACAACCATAGCCCTATAAAGCTGCAAAGGGACTCAATATTAATGGCCAAGGTTTTGGAATGGAATGTCCAACAAGTTCATGTAGGTGTGATGGTCTTCAAGTGCCCACAAATTTTGGCCATACAGTGTCCATTATTGGTAACTTAGATGAGAAATAAAAACTGGTCAAAAACATAAACATGAGTTACCTATATGTGCCAAGATGAGGGCTAAAATAATAAGCAGAATTCCCAGCGACGATTTGGAGACAAGCTCTCTTGATAGGTTGTAGTTATAAACAGCAAGCAGCACGGTGCCTAGAACAGGAAACCAGAATGAGAAGAATTTCAATCAATTATTAATCAATGGACAAAAAAAAAGTCATACATGGGTTTGCAAGGACATTGTATATCTGGGTTGGATCTGCCCACCAATATTTTATTAGATAATAAAAATATAAAACCCAATGAGGTCAATATAGTTCCATGTACTGAGGCTCATTTATAGGAAAGTGACTGTAAAGAATAGCGGGGATACGTGAAATCGAAAGTTTCCCATGGTGCACATGGAAATCGAAAGAAATATCTGCAAACAACCTAAACATTTTACCATTTTGGTGACATTTTTGGGGGGCAATAGGAAAGTCAAAATTAGCATGGTTTTGGTGGGATTTTCAGGGTGAAATGGGCTTTAAATGGTTTCTGAAGGTTACCTTTGATCTATCCTGGACCTATTTTTGTGCCCCCTCATCAGCCATATTATTTACATTTTTTTTTCACAGAAACAACAAAAGCACTGTAAAAAAAAAAAAAAGGGGGGGGGAATAAAAAGCAAAAATATGCAAATAATGATTAAATACAGGGGAAAAAAGGGGGAAAAAACAAACAGATAGAGCAAAATAAAATATAGCAACAATAATAACAACAATAAGAATAATGCAAACATTTCCTCATATTTGTTTGCTATTTGTGTATAGCAGCTTTAAATGTATTTCGCTTTTTTGGAGATGAGAACATTTAGATTAATAATAACAACAATAATAATAATAATAATAACAAAAATCAACAACAAGCAAACTTAATCTAAATATTCCCCCCTCCAAAAAAAGTGAAAAAGAAAAACATGTAAAGCTGCAATACAGAACAAGCTATTAAATACAAACAAAACAACCACAAATACAAAGAGCAAAATAAAACAGAAATAAATAATAACAATAACAACAATGATATTAATGGGTTTTTTTTTCTCATATTTGTTTGCTATTTGTGTATTGTAGCTTTAAATGTTTTTCACTTTTACTGGAGATGAGAAAATTTAGATTAATAATAACAACAATAATAATAACAAAAACAACAACAAGCAAGTCTAATCTGAATATTCCCCCCCTCCAAAAAAGTGAAAAAGAAAAACATTTCAAGCTACAATACAGAAATAGAAATTAAATACAAGAAACAAAAAATACAATTACAAAGAACAAAATAAAATATAAATAAATAATAATAATAATAATCCCAAAAAACAAAACCTAATCTAAATATTTCTTAAAAAAGTGAAAAAACATTTAAAGCTACAATAAAGAAATAGCCATTCAATACAAGGGAAAAAAACCCCCAAAGAATACAATAAAAATAAATATTGTAAATAATAAAAAAAAATACAATAAGCAAACCTAATCTAAATTTTCTCACCTCCAAAAAAAGTGAAAAACATTTAAGGCTACAATACACAAATAGCAAATAAATATGAGGGGGAAAAAACACAAAATCAATATCACTACAATGACTACACTTATCCCCAGCAGTAGCATGGGTTATAAATTGCACAATGCCAGATCCCTACTTGAAGGAGGGAAGGGGGGGGGTAGCAACAACCCTGTTGGCTGGTGAAAGGAAGGTGCAGCATTGAAAAAACAGCCATGACTGACATTTATTACAGGTATTTATACAGCGCTTTACATAATTGTACATTCACATCAGTCCCTACCCTCAAGGAGCTTACAATCCAAGGTCCCTATCATCACATGCATCCATAGAGGGCCAACTTAGAGAGGAGCCAATTAACCTACCAGCATGTCTTTGGAGTGTGGGAGGAAACCCAGGCAAGAACAGGGAGAACATGCAAACTTCTGTGGCCAGGATTAGAACCCGGGACCCCCAGTGCTGCAAGGCAGAAGCGCTAAACACTACGCAGTGGCGTAACAACCGGGGGTGCAGCAGGGGCGCGGGCACCGGGCGAAAAGTGAAGGGGGGGCGCCCGCCGAAAATGATACATCCGTTATATTACATCTTATAGCCAGATGCAGCTTCCAGTTATAGAGCCATTTTTTTTTCACATCTTGCATTGGTAGCCTGAGACAATTGTATGCAGGTTGGAGTAAATGAATCGCTGGATCTTAATGTACAGTTGACTTACGGGGTGTAAAGAAATTATTCAGAAAACTGCACCCACTATGCCTAAAGTCAAACTCCAGGGCAG
>NW_017307008.1:565518-566622 GCF_000935625.1 Nanorana parkeri
ACAGCTGGCTCTGCCTCTAGATAGGCAGAGCCAGCTGTCAGTCACGCAGCTGGGCGGATCCCGGCACAATTGTCGGGATCCACTTCAGCTGCGGCGTCTCAGTATACTATGAGCTGTAGCTCGCGGTATACTGAGCTTAGGATGACAGGAGGACGCTAGTTTGTGTCCTCCCGTTACCCTAAGGAGAACTATGGGGAAAAGCCTTAACCCCATAGTTCTCCTTTAAAGACCGGACTGTCAGCCGAAAATCTGGGTCTGAACGTGTGAATTGTGGCCGTCAGCGACTAGTCAATGTAAGTGCAGAACGGAGAGTGGAAAGACTGGTACAAGACAACAGAAGGGGAAAAGTGCAGTGTCAGATTCCGGCCCAGCGAAGTACTGATGGGGTGGTCATAATAATCTGGCCACTCAGTGTGTATATATATATAATGTAGCAGTGCGTGGCACGGAGGGGCTGAGAGGTTCCAGAATGCAAGTAGTTCTGCAGGGAAGAATCCGGCCTTTCAGTTTCTTCCGTTTTTTCCGGATTGTAGCCGGGATCTGGATCTCTGGAGATTTCTAAGAGTACAGGGTGGGATGAAATCTCCAGTCCTGGGGTCAGGTGTTGCCAGTCATCAGGTAGCTGAGAGCAGCCTCATTAAGAGCTCAGACCATAGCTCAAGGGAAGAGTTGGTGGGGTGTGCTGGTAGCACACGAGGGTCGAGGCAAGCCAGTGGTGTGTGGGTGTGCAGGAGGCACACGACCACAAGAAGACTCGCTGTGCATGCTGGACGCATGTGGAACAGCCAGGGGAGGCCGGGGCGGTGACTAGTGAGAGAGACTTGCTGGATTGCTGTGCTGCAGTGTTACAGGACTTATATTCCTAGGAAGGGATTTCCACAGGTTTGGAACTTTTTTTCCAACAAGTCGGTGAGACACATGTTCTATTATTTGTGCCGAAGGTTTGGACTGTCACTTTAAGTTAGCGGAAGATAAGCGTGTATTTTGTGTTCAAACCTTTTTGGCTGCCCTGCAAGAGGTAAATAAAAGCTTTTGTTTCATTCAAAACCCTCTGTGCGAGTGCTCTGTGGGCTCCCCGACGTCACAATACATACACAGTATAGC
>NW_017307008.1:567115-570737 GCF_000935625.1 Nanorana parkeri
TGAATCGCTTTCTGAATTCCTTATTGAGAAAAACACATTTTGAAAAAAACCCAAACAAGTCACTACTGATTCGGATCTATTTTTGTCTTTTTTGTAATTGTCTGCGATTGTTTCCGCCCTCAGAGCTATAGACAGATGAATGCTTCCTGCGCCGTCCATTGTCAGCGTGCAGCCCAATGAAAATGAATGGGAAATCAGAACGCGGGATGGCGGATTTTTTAGAAAATTTGACGAATGTAAATATTTAAAGGAACAGACTTCCTTCTTAAAGGAGAACTCAGCCTCATAATTTGAGCCGACGTGTGACAATGAAACTGTCACACATCGGCTCAATAGATCAGGAAGTGAGCGAACACATACCGTCACTAGCTCACTTCTCGATCATCTCCCTGCAGAGAGCCGTCACTGTCACTCACAGCTCCCTGCAGGGGTTCCCCCTGTCCGATCCTCCAGCGCTGACTGGCGGAACGGACGGGGGAGATAGGCAGAGCCAGCTGTCACTCACGCAGCTGGGTGGATCTCAAAAGTAATGTTGGGATCCGTCCCGGCTGCGGCAGTCTCAGTATACCGCGAGTATACTGTAGCTCGCGGTATCATCATGAGCTTTGGGTCACGGGAGAACGCTAGTTTGTGTCCTCACGTGACCCTGAGGAGAACTATGGGGAAAAACACTGACCCCGTAGTTCTCCTTTAATGTTGGAGACATCTTGTCCAAAATCACGGCGGCATTGCAACAAACCAACCACTACCCCGGGGGCGTAACCACAGATCATGGGGCTTAGCAAAAAGATGCCTGCATAGCCCCCCCCCCTGTGCATCTGATAGCAGCACTTCTTGATTAATAATGTCAGTGTCAGCAGCAACTTCTGCAATCCTTACTGGGGGGGGCCCTTCCACCCCCAGGCCCCCATAGCAGCCGCATGGGCCACTATGGCTATTGCTACGCCACTGTCCTGCCTAACATACCTGTGCTATTTCCATGCAGGCCACAGCTGCAGGTTTGCTTTTCAAGCCCCCCTCCCCCCACCCCCACAGCTTCGTATGCTTAAAGGATAAGTGCACTTATCATTCTTGCTTCCCTCACCAACCCTATCCTAAACTAAAACAGGTCCGGGATAGCAAACTGTACCCTTAGGGAACATTTATAAAAGCTCCGTCTGGCTATACAGTTCACATGGCACTAGCGCCCCTAGATGGTGCTGATGAATATAATAAAATTTCCCATACCCACTACCACCATCTAGGGGCACCAATGTCATGTGAAAGGTATCCGCCCGATGTATAGCTTTTATATATGAACCCCTAAAGTAGGGGTGGGCAACTCCGGCCCTCCGACAAAAAGTTTCAGTTTTACTCATCCCTAATTGTAATGTGTATTAGGGTGAGGGTAAGGTTAACCCTACGTTTCACACACATTAAAAGGGTAATTCACAAAGCTGCCGAAGGATCCAGCCGTAGCTTCGGCTCGCTTAAGTTGCGGGAGCCTTTCGGTTCAGTCAAACCGAAGGGCTGCTGTACGGGCTATTCACTATAGCCCGTACAGCAGCCGAAAGCAGCCGAGCAGCTCAGCTGAGCCGAAGGCATATGCTTCGGCTCAACTGAGCCGAAGTGACGGCCGAAACAGGGCGCCCCGCCCCGCAAATGACAGCTGGGCGGAGCCAGCTGTGATCTCACGCCTGGCTCCACCCAGTTGTAATGACAGATCAGCGTCCCCAAATGACCTGAACTGTCATTAAACAATGACAACTGGGTGAAGCTGGCCCTGATGCCACGGCCGGCTACTCCCAGTTGTTATTCATTTTCTGCGAAGACTCTAGCAGGTTCCAGCCAATAGGAAACAGTTGGGCGGAGCTAGCTTGTCACTGCTAGCTCCGCCCAATTGTTTTTTTTCTTTTAAAAAAATATCTCTTTTTCTTTATAAATATTACTATTTATTTACATTTTTTTAAACCTTATTTTTTCCACAATTATTTTCATTGATTTTCTATTCTGCTCGGTACCACAGAGGTAGCGAGCACAATAGCCGAGCCGTAATATTCACTAACTGCCGTTTGGCACCTATGTGAATAAGGGCGAACGGCAGCAAGAGAGCTCCCGGAACTTTGGCTCAGCCGATCCAGATGTTGGGTCGGCTGAGTCGAAGTCCCTCTGCACTTCGTCTCAGCCGAACATACAGAGCATGTACGGCTGACTGAAGGCTGCCGATGTACGGCTCATGTACAGCAGAAATCAGCCGTACTGAGCCGGAGTGAATAACTGAACATAGTCCGGCTCTCTTCACTTCGGCTGGGTTATTCACTCGGCTGCCTTTGGCAGCTGTGTGAATAACCCCCTAAGAGTAGGAATAAGGTTTACTAGAGCTTGACTTTGGGAACATGAGGACGTGACCTCAGACTAGCAAGAGGAAAGTTCAAGAGAAAGAGGGAGCAGCGGAGGCAGCGAGTTAGTTAACACTAAAGGGTCTATTCACTAAGCTGCCGTAGTCAGCCGAGTGAATGACCGACCTGAACTAAAGTGAGCCGAACACTGTTCGGCTCACTTTAGTTCAGGTCGGTCATTCACTCGGCTGACTACGGCAGCTTAGTGAATAGACCCAGCCGATCCAACATCTGGATCGGCTGAGCCGAACCTCCGGCAGGCTACTCGCTAGTGTTCGGCCTATTCAGCCGAGCCGAGGCATATGCGGTCGGCTGGACTGAGCCGCTCGGCCACGTTCGGGAGCTGTACGGGCTATAGTGAATAGCCCTTACAGCAGCCCTCCGGTTCTACTGAGGGATCGGCCGAAGCTACGGCTAGATCCTTCGGCAGCTTCGTGAATAGACCCCTTAGTGAATTAAATCAAATATTTATCATAAACATAAATCTATTTTCAGAGAAAAAAATAAAAAAAACAAAATTAAAGAGGGAGACCCCAGGGACCACTTGGTCTCATTCTGCCGTTATTCTTTTCTTTTCCTACCCTGTTTCCCCCGAAAATAAGACCTAGTACTATTTTTGGGAATTACTAAAATATAAGATCTACCCCGAAAATAAGACCTAGTTGTGTCCATTCCTAGGGCAGGTGGTGGCATAAGGGGGAACCTGAAGAGCCGCAGGAGAGAATCAGCGGTGCCGACGAAGCCAGCACTAGAGGAAGCGAGGGGGCACCGGAGGGAGCAGAGCCGCATAAGCCGATGCCTCCTCTATAGCGCCGGCTCCTGTCACAGGCGGAGTGATACCAAATGCACTCTGCCAGTGAGGAATCCATAGTGAAAGGGCGATTCGCTCATTCTGGCCAGTGATTGGTTAGCAAATTGCTCTTGGAAAGGTACGGCACTGATTGCCCTGATCACCATATGAATAAGTGTGGATTGTTGTATATTAAAAAAAAGACCTACCCCGAATATAAGACCTAGTGTGTTTTTTTGAGCCAAAACAAATATAAGACAGTGGGGTCTATTCACGAAGCTGCCGAAGGATCTAGCCATAGCTTCGGCTAATCCTTCGGCTAGCTTCGGCACCGAAGGGCTGCTGCACGGGCTATTCACTATAGCCCGTACAGCTCCCGAAGGGGGCCAAGTGGCTCAGTCGAGCCGAAGGCATATGACTCGGCTCGACTGAGCCGAGGTGAAAGCCGGAGCTG
>NW_017307008.1:570858-582763 GCF_000935625.1 Nanorana parkeri
CTTTATAGATCATTGGTTCGACCTCATCTGGAGTACGCGGTCCAGTTCTGGTCACCAGTACTAAGAAAAGATGTCCTTGAGTTGGAAAAAGTCCAGCGGAGGGCAACCAAACTAATTAGGGGTATGGAGGACCAGAGCTACGAGACAAGGCTACTAAATTTAAACTTGTTCACATTGGAGGTGAGGAGATTAAGGGGGGATATGATTTCCATGTACAAAATGTTCAATGGTGGTAGCAACATTAGCAATATCCTTGATTGTTACAATGTTATCATGTTAACTATCACCCACTTTATATGCATTTTGCCATGTCACAATTCTGCTGTAGGAAGGGTATGCGTGGAGGGAGCTATCTACCTAGCTGACTTTTAAATGGACTTTTGATCCCGTTTCTTAAATCAACACAATTAAAATTTATTTTTTATATTGAATCTTGTTTTGTGGAGTTGTCTTTTGGTGCTTTTAAACCCCCACTTTCTGTTCTTGCTACTACAAATTCCAGGGGTGTGGCACCCACTATTCAGACCCAGATCAAAAACTATTCTAATTATCTATAAGAATAGACCGAACAGCAGCGAGTAGCCTGCCGGAGGTTCGGCTTAGCCGATCCAGACTTATTTTCAGGTAAAACACAGTATCTACTGTATAGGAGGAGTCGTATAGAAGTGAAATTGTATCTATTTTTCTTTTTCTCATTTTATACAAGAGAATTGAGCAATCTGGAGCCTTGCATGTTTTTGTTAAAATGTCATCGTGTGTTAGAATTAGATACAATTAATGTTTAAACTGCTGAAAATTGATCTACAACTTCTTAGCAAATAATTGAAGCCGCCTGTCTCCAGCAGGAGATCTCAATAATGAAAAACACAAAAAGTTCTTCTGTCTCACTCTCTACCAATTTGAAATCCACAGCACAAGGCCCGAAAGCATCGGCACCCTCTGCACCTTTGTCTTTCCCTCCGATCTGGACAATGAATCGAGCTCGCCCCTCCAGGCTCTAAATAAACTTTCACATGCTACTTCGTTCCATTCTCTACCAGCATCTTCAACCAGCTCAGGCGTCAAACCTGTTTTATCCAAACCGGATAGACGAGGAGAAGAACATCCATCCTTGATTTGAGGTTTTTTTCCATTGCCTTTACCTCTCCAAAGTTAAACACGAACTGTGGGTTTCGTGTACAAGTTCAGCATCATTTTATCACCCTCAATTTTTGTCTGCGGGCTCCTAGTTTGGATAGCTCTGTAGATATTTCAATATTGTTGGCCTGTTTTACGGGGAAGAATGGAACGTTGGAACGAAAAATTTAATAATTCCAGCTCCTTGGTGCTTGGCTGTAGTTCCTACAAAGGTTAGTGTGTGACCCATCTCCCAGTTGAAGGTTCTAGCTGTACCTTCAGCTTCCAGATACACACAGAATGCCATAGACTTGGAATTCTGAAAGGAGTTCCCGGGGTTTAATTTATCCAATATGGACCAATGAAAGGTGGAGGTGTTGTCTACTGAAACCAGTCAGGATCTTCATGCCTCCGTGACATCTTAAATCTGATAAGTTTCTATTAATAACCGGTCCTGGGTTGGTTTGTTCCAATTTTCTTTTTAAGATTTCTAACAACGTGTCCCGGTTAAAGCAAAAAGGCAAGTCTGTTCTTGCATCTGCAGAGGCACTCCTCGAGAATAAGTATTATTGGAAGCATCTTTGCTGCAGAATTACCGCACTCTTGCACTGCACAGGTAAATTTTACTTACATTTTTTAAATTCAAACAATTGGGCTAATGAGGGGCTGTTTTTGGCACAAGAGCAGGTCCAGGATAGTTTGAAGGAGCTTCTGTATCCCTCAGGAGCCATTTAAAAGAACCCTTAATGGAAAATCAAAAACCACCTTCATTTCACCTTCCGTTTTGACACCAATGCATCTCCCCAAGATGGCGAAATCTTACCAAAAATTTGTGTAAATGTAAACTCCCAATTTTGCACATTTCTGATACTCATGCATACTCTTAAAATGTACTTTTATTTAGTAATGGCTTACGAGGTTTGGGTTATGAAAAATGAACCAAAGCATAGTGGAGGGGTTGTCTATTGCAACCAAGAAGGTTTAGTATTCTTCGTGTGTTTGAGATCAGGAAATCTGTTAAGCTGCATCGCTCAGAAAAATGGCTTTTCTCTCTGTACAGGTTAATTTACTACAAGGGAGCAATACAAATGTTTTCTTTAGTACCAATGTTAACATTTCTACGCTATATGGCCAAAGGTTTTGGACACTTGACCATCACACCTATAAGTGCTTGTTGGGTATCCTCGTCCAAAACTACGGCTATTATTATAGAGTTGCCCAGTTTGTGGCTACAACAGCCTCCACTCTTCTAGAAAGGTGTCCACGAGATTTTGGAACGTGTCTATGAGAATTTGTGCCCAATTGTGAGGTCAGGTACTCATGTTGGATGAGAAGACCTGGCTCACAATTAGCATTCCAATTCATTCCAAAGGTTGTTCAGTAAGGTTGAGGTCGGGGCTCTGTGCAGGAGACTTGAGTTCCTCCACACCAGACTGGTCACACCATGTCTTTATGGAGCAGGCTTTGTACACCTGAACCCAATAACTCATATGATGCACTTATATTCCATAAGGTGTTCCTATGTTCCATAGGGTTGAATTCGGGGCTCTGGTGTGGAGGAATTTGAGTGACCTTCACAAACTGGTCACACCATGTCTTTATGGAGCTTGCTCTGTACACAGGGGACAGTCATTGTGGAACAGAAAAGGGTCTTCACCAAATTTTGACCACAAGGTTGGAAGAGCACAATTGTCTACAATGTCTTTGTCAATGGAGATTGTATAGTTTGATTTTATACTCCTGATTTTGGAAGGTCATCTGGTGTGATGGTCAGGTGTCCACAAACTTCCATCTACTACTTTAGTATGATGACTTAATTAAAAGGAAGCAGCCCATAAGTTTTAAATACCCTCCATGATGATTACATGTCACTAAGCATTAAAAGGTAATTGTTGAAGCTCCATGGAAAGGGTGTGCTACTTTTTAGAAACATGTTCTTGCATACAATCAATGCTCGTCACATTGTGTACACTGTTCAGCTGTCCTTACCTGTTATCCTTGCCATTGAAATGGTCAAAAACTCGAAAATCTCCCCTTCCTCAGGCATGGCCTCTGATTGATTGTAGCACTTCCGATACGAGAGTAATGTTTTGCCTCCTGCACACAATGCTGTGTGTAAACTGCAGCTGCAAGCTTTTCCAAATTTCGTGTATCCTTTTCCTATTGTTATCTTTAATTTCCCAGCAAAGGGAAACCAGTTTTGGCAGCTGGTAAATGTGATGCGTTGTTATATAGCAAGCTGTCTAGTAAGGGCAGGTCTCAGCGTCTGCCTCCCCTCCCCCTCAAATGTTTTGAAAGTCAAAACACTGTTGAAGTAGAACTCCAGCCAAAAACTTTTGGGGGCCCATTTTCATCAACATGTAAGCTGCGGAAAAGTACGGTTCGGATATTTCGGGATTCGGGGTCCGAAAGTCAATTCGGTTTGGGGTTTCAGATTCGGACGAAACCCGAATTTTTGTTTGTTTCTGATAAGTTTATGAACGAATATTCATTACAACTACCACAGAAAACCCATATACAGATATTAATATTAAAGCTGAGGCGCCCAGACCCGAATGGCATTCGGGATCCGAATTTCCGAATTGCATTTGGGAGCTCCTGAATGCCATTCAGCTTTAGTAATATATGTATATGGCTCCCAGACCCAAATGGCATTCGGGAGCTCCCGAATGGAATTCAGAAATTCGGATCCCAAATGCCATTCGGGGTCTGGGAGCCATATACATATATTACTAAAGCTGAATGGCATTCAGGAGCTCCCAAATGCAATTCGGAAATTCGGATCCCGAATGCCATTCGTGTCTGGGAGCCTCAGCTTTAGTATTATATGTATATACTGTATATGGCACCCATGTTGCCGTAATGGAAATTGGGATTCAGACCAATTCGGATGCATTAAACCAAAAAACACATCTGATGGGCCAGAAAAGTCACATGTCCGATTCAGTTTAGTTTTTGAGCGAAATTCGGACGGGATCCGAAATTTGGATTGAGACACTTGATTGAGATTCGGTTGCATTGGGATTCAGAAATTCGGATGTGTCCGAATGTCTGAATTTTGGAAGATTCGTCCGAAGGAATCATACATGTCTACAACACACCATAAAGCACTATAGTACTTTGCTGCGCCATGCAAAATGCATAGTACTGCAGCATAGCAATGCATGTAGCGTGCGCCACTCCACATTGCAGTAACGCACGCTTTAACATGCACATCCCCCTAATGCATAGATATAAATGGGCCCTATTCTAGGTTTTGGATGTATTGAGGGTCTGAGCTTGTTGCTGATCCTTGATGCAGCCTTGGAGGCCATACCCGGACCCGGACATGATGAAGACGCCTGGCTGCTGTGTAATGGGACTCTTGGGCACTGGGTCCTGCTTGTGGCACTCTGCAGACACCTCGTGTACTGTGTTAGTTAGCCACAGGACACTTTATAGGTGCAGGGCTGTGGTACATCCACTGGTGGCATCCTGTCCCTGCAGACTCCCCTCGGAGTATGCCCACCTTACAAAAGAAGACTGTCTGAACTGAGCAGCTGGCCCTCACATTGGCACCTTCTGCTATTAACTGCTGTGTCTGTTTGCCACGGGGCGCTCTATCATACCACTGGGCAATAAGGAGGCCGGGTGCCCACAGCCCCCCGCGGAGGAGGCCAGGTCCAGCAGCAGGCAGCAGATGAAGGTAAAAGGATCACATTGGTGGTAAAGGAACCCTGCAGAGCCCAGCATAGATTCTGCACAGCACACTCGAAAGTCTCAGGTGGGCTCTGCAGGATCTGTGGTGGGCTATGTGGGGTCTATGGTGGGCTATGTAGGGTCTCAAGTGGGCTGTGCAAGATCGGTGGTGGGCTCTGCAGGGTCTCAGTGGAGCTTTGCAGGATCTGTGGTGGGCTCTGCAGGGTCTCAGGGGGTCTATGCAGGATCTGTGGTGCAAAGCACACCACAGATCCTGCACAGCCCCCTGAGACCATACAAAGTCCACTACAGATCCTTCACAGCCCACCATAGTGCCCACCATAGACCACGCAGAGCCCACCACAGATTCTGAACAGCCCACTTGAGACAGTGCAGAGCCCACCATAGACCCCATAGAGCCTACCACAGATCCTGCACAGCCCACTTGAGACCCTGCAGAGCCCACCACAGATCCTTCACAGCACACTACAGATCCTGCACAGCCTCCCTGAGACCCTGCAAAGCCCACCACAGATACTTCACAGTCCACCAGAGATCCTGCACAGCCCCCCTGAGACCCTGCAAAGCCCACCACAGATACTTCACAGTCCACCAGAGATCCTGCACAGCCCCCTGAGACCCTGCAAAGCCCACTACAGATCCTTTACAGCCCACCATAGACCCCACAGAGCCCACCATAGACCCCGCACAGCCCACCATAGACCCCGCACAGCCCACCACAGATTCTGCACAGCCCAATGGAGACTCTGCAGAACCCACCTGAGATCCTTCACGGCCCAACATAGACCCCGCAGAGCTCACCATGGACCCTGCAAAGCCCACCACAGATCCTGCACAGCCCACTTGAGACCCCGGAACATGTCAAAAGCTGGATGGGGGGGGGCCTTGAGTTTCGTCTTGCCTAGTGCAGCCCCAAACCAAAATACACGACTGGCCCCTTAAGTCTAAGGACTGCTGATGTCATCACGCCTAATCTAGGTTCCATAGACCTTCATTAGATTCGGAGATGCCAAGGAACATTCCATGGAGCGGAGGGGAGGAAGAGGAGAACGCTGAACACCGAAGGAGCCAGGTTCAGGTAAGGAAATTTGGTTTACTCCGGAGACCAAACGAGGCACTTAACCCCTTGCAGTGCAGGGGTAGCACTGCATTTCATTAGTTTAATGAAATAATCCCTAATGATCCTGCCACGGGGTTCCTTGTTTAGGTACTACCTGGTATAGGGTGACAACGCTCTGTTCTTATCTCCTCTGTGGTCACCCTGTCCGATGGAGACTACAAGTGACCTTTTGACCGCACATTGCCTGGTGTCGTCACCATCGGGATTGCATGAAGGGTAATTGTTGTGTATGCTGTGCACCCTACAATTATACTGTTCACAAGAGATTGTATACAAACTAACAACATGATATCAACAAAGTAACTGTCCTCCTGTCCCGGACAAGGTGACTACGCAACATTTCTCTTTGTACATTGCTTGGAGCTCCCGTTTGGTACACACCTTTGACATAGGAACACCCTTCAACTCATAGTAGACCTGAACCTTAGCCGACATATAATTTGCTAAAGCGCTTGTGTATCATATCAGTTACCATACTTTTCCCCCCACAAAATACTGTTTTCCCCTTTTTTCCCCCATCCTCGGTACATCTCAGTGCTGCCGATCTCCTGCCAGGCCCCTTTGCAGCCAATCACTCCAGGGTTCCCCGCACATCGTTTCTCCGGACCTTCTCACTTCTTGATAGTGACAGCGCTTTAGTAATAATCATCCTGGAACCTTCGGCATTTGCTTGTCGTTGCACTGTAGCTCTGGCTTCAGCTGTACACACCTGCACTCATTAGTGAACTTTAAAGTGAGACCAGAACTTCAAACCTGCACCTAACTCAACAGGTTTGTCTGTTTCCTCATGACCTGGTGAGCGGTCTGTCTGCGCTTATCCTAATTATCTTTCTGCTGTCTCTGCTATTGTCCATTTCTGAAACCTGGGCCCTGCCTGCACCTGACCTGGCCATCAGACTGCTAACCATGCTACTGTCTGCTTTGGCCATCTGTCCGAGGAGTTTTATACTGATTTAGGATCGGTGAGACCCAGGGGTGTCCCTAGGCATTGCGCAACCTGCGGCTGGGGGATGCTTCATGACCGGCTCTGGCTGCTCCCTGCCATGACTGGTTGCCAGAAGCTGGGTGGGATGCCGGCCGGAGCAAGAGCTTGCTTGCAAAGAGATTTATATGACCCTTTCACATCTAGCTGCCTGGCTCAAGCAACCTGGGATGTTCTGGCAGGTAAGGGGGTGGCGGGGAGCATGCTAAGGGGGGTGGATCATTTCACTTCCCAGCCATGGCTACAACCCTGGCTGCTCACTTACATGACTGGTTGCCAGGAGCTGGGCAGGACGCCTGCCAGAGCATCCCAGGTTGCTAAGAGCTGGGCACGGAGATGTATATGGCCCTTACACATCTCCCCGTCCGGCTCTTAGGAACCTTGGACAATTTGGGCGGAAAGAGGGTGGCAGGCACACTGCAAACCACTCATTATAGGAGCCCTGATGAGACCCCATCCCTCTGTGGCTTTGTCAATAGCTAGTGTTGAAGTTATCGTTAGGGTAAGAGTTACCATTATGTAAATCATTCAATTTATGGTTAATGTTAGAGTTAGTATCAAACTTGGTACAAAAACAAGTCCAGAATAGTAGAAAAGAGCTTCCTTGTCCCTCTGGAACCATTTAAAAACCCCTAACAATTGCATACAATGCATTTTCCCAATTGGCACAATTTTTGTAAAATTTTCCCAATTTTACCCTGAAATTACGTGGCTGCAAACTCCCATTTACCATTTACCCTCATCATTATCATCACAGTCCAACCCCGCAGGCAGGTAACTGAAATTGACATTAACATTCAGTCCAACAGTAATAAGTAAATCAATCTGTCTAGGCTGAGGTTCAACCTGGGTCAGTCCTTGTCTCATGAACATAAATCAGATGTCAGGGAAACACATATTTGCATATCTTCGCTAATTAGTTTGGATTAGATTGGATTTCTCACATGAATGGCACTTAATATTTGATTACCGGCATTCGGTAATTATCTTTGTAGCACATAGAACGTCATACGGTTATAGAGACAATGTAACCTCCTTCCCAAGGTCCGCTGGCAACATAATCCATCAAGAAATGCCAGTTGGTAGGAGAAGCGGAGGACTGATCAGCATCAATCGATCGATCAATACCAGAAACGGGTAATAAGGCTGCTTATTCACTATAATTACTAATTTTTCCTTGTAACCAAAATTTAGCTAAATCCGTTTTGAAAGGAAATTAATTTGTATTTGTATTAATTTTGAGAGAGGTTTTTTTGCATTTAAGGTAGTTTAATTGATTTATTTTTCTTTGTGCTTTTCCCCATTTTTATGTATATGATTATTTTTTTATCAATATTTGTCTCCTGTTGCTTAAAATGTTTTATTTGACTTTTTTCACTGTCTGTGTAAAGTAATACATATAATGAATGGCTGTTTTATGACACCAGAACAGGTCCAGGATATGCACTATATTACCAAAAGTATTGGGCCCCTCCCCCTCCAAATCATTGGATTCGGGTGTTCCGTGACATTTCTTTGCTACTAAATATTCCGCGGTCACCTGTTACTGGGATTATAACAAAGTGGAAAATTTACACGCGTCACTTTATGAGATGAGTTTGATCTTTGAGTACATTCAGTTGCAGTCACCACGTCAAGCTTAACAGAGTTCAGAATGATTCAATGGAAAGTAACGTGTGCTGCCAACTACACAGGACCTCCTGGCTCCCGTTCCGTTCTCCCAGTTTAAAGACTAACTTATGCTAAATGCATCTGCCGCTAACGCGTTTCGTCATCCAGTCAAAGTTGAACCCCGGGGCCGATATAAATGACACGAATGAACGCAGCTCTATGTACAGTAAGTCACCATTAAAGGTTTTTCTTGAATGCAAGCAGTGCTATACCATAAAATAATGATGGTATCAGCCTCATGCAATCCCCCGTACAGCAGAGCTCAGGCTGGGAGAGCGAGAAGCAGAACAAAGAGCAGACCGGTTGTGCTGCAGAGCAAGGAGCATGCTGACGGGAGGAGAGAGCAGAGAGCAGAGAGTGATGAATTAATCAGTCTGGCTAGAGATGGCAGTGGCCTTCTTCCAGCAGGGTAATGCGCCCGGCCACACTGCAACAATGGTTGAAGAATGGTTTGAGGAACACAACAATGAGTTTGAGGTGATGACTTGTCCTCCAAATTCTCCAGATCTCAATCCAATCGATCATCTGTGGGATGTGCTGGAAGAACAAGTCCGATCCATGGAAGCCGATCATCCTCACAACTGGATCTGCTACTGACGGCTTGGCGCCAGATACCACAGCAAACCTTCAGAGGTCTAGTACAGTCCATGACTGGACGGGTCAGGAGAAGGGGGGACCTATTTAATATTAGGGGGGTCATCCAGATACCACAGCATACCTTCAGAGATCTAGTGGAGTCCATCCCTGGACGGGTCAGGAGAATGGCTACCTACTCAATATTAGGGGGGTCATCCAGATACCACAGCATACCTTCAGAGGTCTAGTGGAGTCCATGCCTGGACGGGTCAGGAGAAGGGGAACCTACTCAATATTAGGGGGGTCATCCAGATACCACAGCATACCTTCAGAGGTCTAGTGGAGTCCATGCCTGGACGGGTCAGGAGAAGGGGAACCTACTCAATATTAGGGGGGTCATCCAGATACCACAGCATACCTTCAGAGGTCTAGTGGAGTCCATGCCTGGACGGGTCAGGAGAAGGGGAACCTACTCAATATTAGGGGGGTCATCCAGATACCACAGCATACCTTCAGAGGTCTAGTGGAGTCCATGCCTGGACGGGTCAGGAGAAGGGGAACCTACTCAATATTAGGGGGGTCATCCAGATACCACAGCATACCTTCAGAGGTCTAGTGGAGTCCATGCCTGGACGGGTCAGGAGAAGGGGAACCTACTCAATATTAGGGGGGTCATCCAGATACCACAGCATACCTTCAGAGGTCTAGTGGAGTCCATGCCTGGACGGGTCAGGAGAAGGGGAACCTACTCAATATTAGGGGGGTCATCCAGATACCACAGCATACCTTCAGAGGTCTAGTGGAGTCCATGCCTGGACGGGTCAGGAGAAGGGGAACCTACTCAATATTAGGGGGGTCATCCAGATACCACAGCATACCTTCAGAGGTCTAGTGGAGTCCATGCCTGGACGGGTCAGGAGAAGGGGAACCTACTCAATATTAGGGGGGTCATCCAGATACCACAGCATACCTTCAGAGGTCTAGTGGAGTCCATGCCTGGACGGGTCAGGAGAAGGGGAACCTACTCAATATTAGGGGGGTCATCCAGATACCACAGCATACCTTCAGAGGTCTAGTGGAGTCCATGCCTGGACGGGTCAGGAGAAGGGGAACCTACTCAATATTAGGGGGGTCATCCAGATACCACAGCATACCTTCAGAGGTCTAGTGGAGTCCATGCCTGGACGGGTCAGGAGAAGGGGAACCTACTCAATATTAGGGGGGTCATCCAGATACCACAGCATACCTTCAGAGGTCTAGTGGAGTCCATGCCTGGACGGGTCAGGAGAAGGGGAACCTACTCAATATTAGGGGGGTCATCCAGATACCACAGCATACCTTCAGAGGTCTAGTGGAGTCCATGCCTGGACGGGTCAGGAGAAGGGGAACCTACTCAATATTAGGGGGGTCATCCAGATACCACAGCATACCTTCAGAGGTCTAGTGGAGTCCATGCCTGGACGGGTCAGGAGAAGGGGAACCTACTCAATATTAGGGGGGTCATCCAGATACCACAGCATACCTTCAGAGGTCTAGTGGAGTCCATGCCTGGACGGGTCAGGAGAAGGGGAACCTACTCAATATTAGGGGGGTCATCCAGATACCACAGCATACCTTCAGAGGTCTAGTGGAGTCCATGCCTGGACGGGTCAGGAGAAGGGGAACCTACTCAATATTAGGGGGGTCATCCAGATACCACAGCATACCTTCAGAGGTCTAGTGGAGTCCATGCCTGGACGGGTCAGGAGAAGGGGAACCTACTCAATATTAGGGGGGTCATCCAGATACCACAGCATACCTTCAGAGGTCTAGTGGAGTCCATGCCTGGACGGGTCAGGAGAAGGGGGACCTTCTCAATATTAGGGGGGTGGTCATAATGTTTTGGCTGATCGGTGTTTGCACCCACGAGGTTCGGTTTTGTAACGTCCATGATGATCATTGTTTCTATATAACACAATTACTAAGCGAAATGCTACAACTTCATGTCGCGGGATTTACGTTATTTTCCGGGTGATTGCGTGATTGAAGTTTACGGTTAATTAAGCGGAGCGATTAGGTGAATCATGTCGTTGTGATACGTAATTAACCGCGAAACCTAAATCATGTAATTTCTGTATAACCAAAGATCATTGCGTACAATATATATCATGTGCTGAGCCCATCGCCCCGAAAACCAGGCAAATCACGAGCTATGAGGTTGAGTTTATCCAATTACGTTTTAATACATTGTAAAATATAATTCTATTTATATCATATTTTTTTCTTAATTTTTTCTTTAAAAACAGTATTTGTACAATTAGGTTTTAATACAATGTAAAATATTATATCTGTAAAAAATAAATAAAAGCATCGGGACTTGCTGTATTTTTCTTGAAGACTTCTTGCTGGTCATCCGACCAGCTTTCTCACTTCTGAAGTCCAGTTGCTTTTATTTTTTTCTGGATGAATGACAACCTTCACAGACAATGTAATATAATATTCTATTTATCATCATTTTTGTTTCTTCATTTTCTTTTTTAACGCAACGGTATTTATCCAATTAGGTTTTAATACAATGTAATATTTTTTAATCTCAATTCTTTTTCGTAATTTTTTTACGCAAAAGTCTTTATCCAATTAGATTTGAATACAATGTAAAATGTTATTATATTTAGTTTAAATTTCAAACAATGACTCCTATTATCTTGTTTATACTTTATTTTATTAGGGTTGTTTTTTTCATTTTATTTTATTTTTCAACT
>NW_017307008.1:582831-588463 GCF_000935625.1 Nanorana parkeri
TAAAATAGGCTAAATGCACATTTAATTTTAATTTTAAAATTTAATTTAAAATTTAATTTAATTTTATGGAAATATATATTTTTTTTCAAAATGCACGACCTGGCAACAGGGGCTCCTTAATGTAACAAAATAAATAAATAAATAGTCAAGCAGAGATGCAGAACAGTTTTGGAGATACAAAGTTACAGACTGTTCTACATGCATGTGTCCTATTTATATAAATTGTCCGGGCCGATCCCTATTGTAGGTGATTTGTTTGGAATAATCTGTGACGTGAGGGTGTCAATCACCTGGAAAAGGAAACAAATGGGAATGCTAAACTTGCTGCCGCTCCTCCTAATAATCATACTCGTCATTCAGGAAGTATCCCAGGCAGGAAGTCTATTTTTGGAAAGCCCCAAATGCCATTAATTGCTGCCAATCAATATTTATTACCAGAATATGGTGATGGCGGCAGGAGCGGCAGGTCCACGTGTTGGGTGTTTGGGTTGGAGTTCTAAATGTGAATAGAGGTGTCCCTAAATAACGGGAAAAAACACATCCTTCAGCTGACCTGTGGGTGCAGCCAATAGGTAGGTGTTATCTTAAAGCAGCGCTACAATTAAAATAATAATAATAATAATATTATTATTATTCATAATAATAATAATGTTATTATTATGAACCATGGCTGTCATGGACCCGGCCCCTGGAGGTCATTTACAGCACTCTGGGCTTACTGTACCAGTGTGCTTGCATGTGGTTACTTGAGAGCTGCTCAGTGCAGGAGTACGGACCACTCACTGCCGCCAAAAAATATGTTTTTTAATATTGAATTAATTATTTTTATTTACCTTCCATTTTATCTTTTTGTTGGCCATGAGACATCCTCAAGTTCTCCCTCTTCTTGTCAGGTGATTGGCCATGGTGGTCCTGCTTGCTTAACAGAAATAGAGCACTCATAGTGATGCCAGCGCGGTTCTCTGCAGCATTTCCATGTGAGCCCAGGCCAACATGATGCTGCACCTTCAAGGCAGCCATTGTTGAACCCTGAAGATGACTGGTGGCAAGAGGACGCAGCAATGGGGCTGCACAGGGGGAGAGTGTTGGAAATAAGGTGACTATTGCAGCGGTAGCTACATTTTATTTTAAAATGTTCTGGGCTTGTAGCCTTCATCGGAGTGACAACTCAGGAGCACAATTGGGAGACAGGGACAGAGCGTTGTCACCCTATAAGAGGAAGTGCCCGAGCAAGGACCCCAGTGGTGGGATCACCAGGAAGTATTCAGTTGATGTAATGATGATTGGTCATTTTGTAAATAAGTTCTACACTGAGCATTTCAGGGCAGTCCTTATAAATAGCATTTGACACCAACAATCAATGCCGGACTCCATCAATAATATTGGTAATTTACATTGTTGGTGGTATAGCTACTATAATAAATAATGTCATAATAATTAATAAAGTAATGGCTTATAAATAGGTTCAGATATTTTCTGTATATTTGTCTCACATGACTTGCTATGTCTAGTTACATAATGATGAGCAAACGATATTACGAGTCATATTGGTGAAGTAAATGAAACCTCCACAATTTCCTAACCCAACATTACCTGTGACAACAGATGACGGCACGGCGGCGTTGCACAAAGGACCCGAGCCTAACCTATGTCACAGTACAGGTATTCCTCACCTAACGACCCAGTTCCGTTCCGTATATGTAATGTAAGAATAGCCAACATGGAAACAATAGAAAGCAAATGTGTCACAATGTAAACCGGCATAAATACCAATCAAACATGTCCCATCTTCTCCCATTTTATCACAAATAGGTCAAACGCAAATACAATAAAAAAAAAACAAATGAAATAAAATAACCTCAACACAACCAAAAGTGCCTCTTCTAGATATAAGTTCAAGAAAAATACGGCGAGTCCAGTTGCCGGGACTTATTTTTTTACAGATATCTTCTAAAATATAATGGGGAAAAAGGCAGATTATTATTATTATTATTATTGTTTAAACCAAATTAACAGCGCGAGTAGGTGAATCAAAAAAACCATATGGTCGTGTCTGTGAACTACAAATCATTAAAAAAAAAACACATCAATGCGAGTGCCGTTAATCAATAAAAAAACACGGCAGTGTAATAGTTAATAAACATGTCTGCGATTAGGAGGTGCTTCTAGGTGTCTCAGGCTGGGCACACACCTTACTCTTGTCTTGCGATTGGTTGTAAGGTACTTAAAAAAACGTACGATCTGCCTATCTTGCATAGGCAGATCGTATTTGCTATGATCACAAGCCACGCCCCCTGAGGGGGCTTCTGATGACCGCAATGCCGAACGGGCAGTGTGCGCTTGTGCCCGTACGGCTGTTATCGCACGGACATGCCACAAACCTACGATGCTCGGCGGGTCTTCGAACATGTCCGTAAGTTTAAAGTCGTGCGACCTTACAGTCAGGGGCGTATTTACCGCGAGGCAAACTAGGCGTTTGCCTAGGGCGGCACCCTCCGTCGGGGCGGCTGCAGCGTACGATCGCAGGATTTCCCGCCATTATCGTACGATAATCGTAAAAGGTGTGTGGGGACCCTCAGTGTGTAAAAATAAAGTGGATCAGTCTATACACATTAAAAAATCCTTCACTTTTTTACACCTTCATGCGCATTAATACCTTTAGGTGACAAATCATATGCGTGAAAAAATTCAGGTGGGTAAACAAAAATACAAACGAAGATAATTGTGCTGACAGACAGCAAACATACTACAGATAAAGTCTCTGTAGTATACAGCTCCGCTTCAAAGCCAAATAGCAGAGCCTTCCAATGTTCGGTAGGGTAGTGCTTTCCTGGGGTTTGTATTAAAGGAGAACTACAGGGTCAGTGTTTTTCCCCATAGTTCTCCTTAGGGTAACGGGAAGACACAAACTAGCGTCCTCCTGTCACCCTAGGCTCAGTATATAGAGAGCTACAGCTCGCGGTATACTGAGACGCCGCAGCCGGAGCGGATCCCGACGTAGATATCCCGGGATCCGCCCAGCTATCGCCTCCTCTTAGACCCTGATGAATTCACATGTGACATAATAAATGGGGCAAAGGACATGTCCTTGAACCAGGAAGTATACTATGAAATACAATTTCGAACAGTCCCTCTGTCTTCACTCTTGACTAGTTTTTTTTTGGGTCCTACACAAGTATAGCAGATAAAACAATTTCTAAACCTCCGCCATTATTATATCTATCTCCCTATCTATCTATCTATCTATCTATCTATCTATCTATCTATCTATCTATCTATCTATCTATCTATATATCTCTATTCTCTCTTTCTCACTCTCTCTCTTATCTCTCTCTCCCCCTCCTCTCTCTCTCTCTCTCTCCCCTCTCCCTCTCTCTTATCTCTCTCTCTCTCCCCTCTCCCTCTCTTATCTCTCTCTCTCCCCTCTCCCTCTCTCTTATCTCTCTCTCTCTCCTTGCTCTCTCTCTCTCTCTCTCCTTGCTCTCTTGCTATCCTCCCCTCTCTCTCTCTCTCGCTCTCTCTCTCTCCTTGCTCTCTCTCTATCCTCCCCTCTCTCTTATCTCTCTCTCTCTCTCTTATCTCTCTCCCTCTCCCTCTCTCTCCCTTCTCCCTCTCTCTTCTCTCTTATCTCTCTCTCTTATCTCTCTCTCTCTCTTATCTCTCTCTCTCTCTCTCTCTCCCCTCTCTCTCTCTTATCTCTCTCTCTCTCTCCCCTCTCCCTCTCTCTCTCTTATCTCTCTCTCCCCTCTCCCTCTTATCTCTCTCTCCCCTCTCCCTCTCTCTCTCCTTGCTCTCTCTCTCTCTCTCCTTGCTCTCTTGCTATCCTCCCCTCTCTCTCTCTCTCTCTCTCTCTCTCGCTCTCTCTCTCTCCTTGCTCTCTCTCTATCCTCCCCTCTCTCTTATCTCTCTCTCCTTCTCTCTTATCTCTCTCTCTCTTTCTCTCTTATCTCTCTCTCTCTTTCTCTATCCTCTTATCTCTCTCTCTCTACGGGAGGACAGCGGGTGCATCCTGGGACTTGTTTAGTGAGTCATATGTTGTCATTAGATGGAAAATGAATTAGAAATTAATTCAATTTTAAATTAATTTTTGTATATGTTTGTTTAGTGAGTCAAATAAAGTTTCTTCCCTAATTTTGCAATAAGAGTTGTCTCTATAAATAGAAAATGCTGCAATTTGCCGTGATGTAAATAATTGGTAGAGGCATCATACTAAAAAACAAACATCATAATTAGACAAGTGTTTTTAGATATACTGAGGGGTCTATTCACTGAGCTGCCGAAGGATCTAGCCGCAGCTTCGGCCCCAGGAACCCTTCGCTTCAGTGGAACGGAAGGGCTGCTGTACGGGCTATTCACTATATTCACTATAGTCCGTACAGCTCCCGAAGTCTCGCGGCTGGCTCCGGACACTTGCAGAGAGATCAGCGTCCCTGGTTACCGGGTAACCAGGGACACTGATCTCCAGACAGCCCAACTCTCCCGGGCGCTCCGGGAGTCCTCCCGCTATTAGAGAGAAACACTTTCTCCCAGAAAGGTTTACTCTGCTCGATCGACCTTTCCCTGCTCTGTTTCTTTTTTATGATTTTGTTTATTTGTTTTTATTCTGACGGCAGCAGAACCGCCCGGCCAATAGAAAACAGTTGGGCGGAGCTAGCTGTCACTGCTAGCTCTGCCCAATCGTATTCTATTATAATTTTTACTTCTTTTTTAACTATTATTCTATTTTGCTCGGTACCACAGAGGTATCGAGCAGAACAGCCGAGCCGAATTCCGCTTGGCGGCATTCGGCTATTCACTCACTGCTGCTCGGCATCTATGAGAATAGGCCGAACAGCAGCGAGTAGCCTGCCGGAGGTTCGGCTCAGCCGATCCAGGTGTTGGATCGGCTGAGTCGAACTCCTTCTGCACTTCGGGTCAGCCGAACATGTTGAGCATGTTCGGCCGACCCGCAGCCACACAAAGCCACCCGATGTACGGCTGGAATCTGCTGTACCAGCCTGAAGTGAATAGCCGAACGGCGTTCGGCTCACTTTGGGTCGGTCGTTCACTCGGCTGCCTAGGGCAGCTTAGTGAATAGACCCCATAATGTTTTACATAAACGTGAATCTCGGGAAACTTCTGCAGCCAAAATGTTAAAAAACCAACGCATGAACCTGCTACAGTTCATCAATACATACGTGTCCTTTGTATGTAGTACACCCGTCAGCCACCAGATGTCACTATTCCTCCGATAATGATAAGCGATTAATATAACAAACACACACACCTGTTTTAGGTTTTTTGTGTGTCTCTACAATGTACATCAACAGTTTTGGCACCATCTATTGTTTTTGTGATTGTATATTACATTTTTGTGTTTTCATGTCCATAAAAATTTTCACTTCCATTAATTTGTTAGCATTTTTTTTCCTGTATAAATAATACATTTTGGGCTGTAATTATTGGTAACAGATAATATGTGGCCAATTCAGTGTCACCCTGCTCAGGTGGTGCTTAAATAGGGATGAGCTGAGTGATTTCAGCTAAATTGGTTTGACTTATTTTGTAGTTGTTTAAATTTGTATATATTTTTGAAATTTTAGTTTGTTTGTTTTTTGTTGTTTTTTTCATTTATTAATGGTCTTTGAATTTG